>NW_028283637.1:300000-600000 GCF_059441095.1 Idiotropiscis lumnitzeri | reverse complement strand
GGACAGTGCGAGCTGAAAATGCATTTACAGCACTAAAAAACCAAACTTTTATAACAGCTAAACCAAACGTTTCCAATGTACATTTCCACCTTTATATAGTGTAGAAAGGCATCCTGAAGCCTGGAAAGTCATTAATTTGATTGTCCAGTATTTCCTTCATGAGATATTGCAACACTTAGAAAAAGTGTACAGCGCCAGCAGACAATGAATTTTCAGCACTAAAAAAACGAAACTTCATTAACAGCTAAACTAAACGTTTCCAATGTAAATTTCCACCCTTATATAGTGTAAAAAGACATCCTGAAGCCTGGGCAGTCATTAATTTGATTGTCCAATATTTCCCTTATGAGATAATGCCTCTCATAGCAAATGTGTACAGCGCGAGCTGAAAATGCATTTACAGCACTAAAAAACCAAACTTTTATAACAGCTAAACCAAACGTTTCCAATGTAAATTTCCACCTTTATATAGTGTAGAAAGGCATCCTGAAGCCTGGAAAGTCATTAAATTGATTGTCCAGTATTTCCTTCATGAGATATTGCAACACTTAGAAAAAGTGTACAGCGCCAGCAGACAATGAATTTTCAGCACTAAAAAAACGAAACTTCATTAACAGCTAAACCAAACGTTTCCAATGTAAATTTCCACATTTATAGAGTGTAAAAGGGCATCCTGAAGCCTGGGAAGTCATTAATTTGATTGTCCAGTATTTCCCTTATGAGATAATGCCTCACATAGCAAATGTGTACAGTGCGAGCTGAAAATGCATTTACAGCACTAAAAAAACAAACTATTTATAACAGCTAAACCAAACGTTTCCAATGTAAATTTCCACCTTTATATAGTGTAGAAAGGCATCCTGAAGCCTGGAAAGTCATTAATTTGATTGTCCAGTATTTCCTTCATGAGATATTGCAACACTTAGAAAAAGTGTACAGCGCCAGCAGACAATGAATTTTCAGCACTAAAAAAACGAAACTTCATTAACAGCTAAACTAAACGTTTCCAATGTAAATTTCCACCTTTATATAGTGTAAAAATACATCCTGAAGCCTGGGCAGCCATTAATTTGATTGTCCAATATTTCCCTTATGAGATAATGCCTCTCATAGCAAATGTGTACAGCGCGAGCTGAAAATGCATTTACAGCACTAAAAAAACAAACTTTTATAACAGCTAAACCAAACGTTTCCAATGTAAATTTCCACCTTTATATAGTGTAAAAAGACATCCTGAAGCCTGGGCAGTCATTAATTTGATTGTCCAATATTTCCCTTATGAGATAATGCCTCTCATAGCAAATGTGTACAGCGCGAGCTGAAAATGCATTTACAGCACTAAAAAACCAAACTTTTATAACAGCTAAACCAAACGTTTCCAATGTAAATTTCCACCTTTATAGAGTGTAAAAAGACATCCTGAAGCCTGGGCAGTCATTAATTTGATTGTCCAATATTTCCCTTATGAGATAATGCCTCTCATAGCAAATGTGTACAGCGCGAGCTGAAAATGCATTTACAGCACTAAAAAAACTAACTTTTATAACAGTTAAACCAAACGTTTCAAATGTAAATTTCCACCTTTATATAGTGTAGAAAGGCATCCTGAAGCCTGGAAAGTCATTAATTTGATTGTCCAGTATTTCCTTCATGAGATATTGCAACACTTAGAAAAAGTGTACAGCGCCAGCAGACAATGAATTTTCAGCACTAAAAAAACGAAACTTCATTAACAGCTAAACTAAACGTTTCCAATGTATATTTCCACCTTTATATAGTGTAAAAAGACATCCTGAAGCCTGGGCAGTCATTAATTTGATTGTCCAATATTTCCCTTATGAGATAATGCCTCTCATAGCAAATGTGTACAGCGCGAGCTGAAAATGCATTTACAGCACTAAAAAACCAAACTTTTATAACAGCTAAACCAAACGTTTCAAATGTAAATTTCCACCTTTATATAGTGTAGAAAGGCATCCTGAAGCCTGGAAAGTCATTAATTTGATTGTCCAGTATTTCCTTCATTAGATATTGCAACACTTAGAAAAAGTGTACAGCGCCAGCAGACAATGAATTTTCAGCACTAAAAAAACGAAACTTCATTAACAGCTAAACCAAACGTTTCCAATGTAAATTTCCACATTTGTAGAGTGGAAAAAGGCATCCTGAAGCCTGGGAAGTCATTAATTTGATTGTCCAGTATTTCCCTTATGAGATAATGCCTCACATAGCAAATGTGTACAGTGCGAGCTGAAAATGCATTTTCAGCACTAAAAAAACAAACTTTTATAACAGCTAAACCAAACGTTTCCAATGTAAATTTCCACCTTTATATAGTGTAAAAAGACATCCTGAAGCCTGGGCAGTCATTAATTTGATTGTCCAGTATTTCCCTTATGAGATAATGCCTCACATAGCAAATGTGGACAGTGCGAGCTGAAAATGCATTTTCAGCACTAAAAAAAACAAACTTTTATAACAGCTAAACCAAACGTTTCCAATGTAAATTTCCACCTTTATATAGTGTAGAAAGGCGTCCTGAAGCCTGGAAAGTCATTAATTTGATTGTCCAGTATTTCCTTCATGAGATATTGCAACACTTAGAAAAAGTGTACAGCGCCAGCAGACAATGAATTTTCAGCACTAAAAAAACGAAACTTCATTAACAGCTAAACCAAACGTTTCCAATGTAAATTTCCACATTTATAGAGTGTAAAAAGGCATCCTGAAGCCTGGGAAGTCATTAATTTGATTGTCCAGTATTTCCCTTATGAGATAATGCCTCACATAGCAAATGTGTACAGTGCGAGCTGAAAATGCATTTACAGCACTAAAAAAACAAACTATTTATAACAGCTAAACCAAACGTTTCCAATGTAAATTTCCACCTTTATATAGTGTAGAAAGGCATCTGAAGCCTGGAAAGTCATTAATTTGATTGTCCAGTATTTCCTTCATGAGATATTGCAACACTTAGAAAAAGTGTACAGCGCCAGCAGACAATGAATTTTCAGCACTAAAAAAACGAAACTTCATTAACAGCTAAACTAAACGTTTCCAATGTAAATTTCCACCTTTATATAGTGTAAAAAGACATCCTGAAGCCTGGGCAGCCATTAATTTGATTGTCCAATGTTTCCCTTATGAGATAATGCCTCTCATAGCAAATGTGTACAGCGCGAGCTGAAAATGCATTTACAGCACTAAAAAAACAAACTTTTATAACAGCTAAACCAAACGTTTCCAATGTAAATTTCCACCTTTATATAGTGTAAAAAGACATCCTGAAGCCTGGGCAGTCATTAATTTGATTGTCCAATATTTCCCTTATGAGATAATGCCTCTCATAGCAAATGTGTACAGCGCGAGCTGAAAATGCATTTACAGCACTAAAAAACCAAACTTTTATAACAGCTAAACCAAACGTTTCCAATGTAAATTTCCACCTTTATATAGTGTAGAAAGGCATCCTGAAGCCTGGAAAGTCATTAATTTGATTGTCCAGTATTTCCTTCATGAGATATTGCAACACTTAGAAAAAGTGTACAGCGCCAGCAGACAATGAATTTTCAGCACTAAAAAAAACGAAACTTCATTAACAGCTAAACCAAACGTTTCCAATGTAAATTTCCACCTTTATATAGTGTAGAAAGGCATCCTGAAGCCTGGAAAGTCATTAATTTTATTGTCCAGTATTTCCTTCATGAGATATTGCAACACTTAGAAAAAGTGTACAGCGCCAGCAGACAATGAATTTTCAGCACTAAAAAAACGAAACTTCATTAACAGCTAAACCAAACGTTTCCAATGTAAATTTCCACATTTATAGAGTGTAAAAAGGCATCCTGAAGCCTGGGAAGTCATTAATTTGATTGTCCAGTATTTCCCTTATGAGATAATGCCTCACATAGCAAATGTGTACAGTGCGAGCTGAAAATGCATTTTCAGCACTAAAAAACCAAACTTTTATAACAGCTAAACCAAACGTTTCCAATGTAAATTTCCACCTTTATATAGTGTAGAAAGGCATCCTGAAGCCTGGAAAGTCATTAATTTGATTGTCCAATATTTCCCTTATGAGATAATGCCTCTCATAGCAAATGTGTACAGCGCGAGCTGAAAATGCATTTACAGCACTAAAAAACCAAACTTTTAAAACAGCTAAACCAAACGTTTCAAATGTAAATTTCCACCTTTATATAGTGTAAAAAGACATCCTGAAGCCTGGGCAGTCATTAATTTGATTGTCCAGTATTTCCCTTATGAGATAATGCCTCACATAGCAAATGTGGACAGTGCGAGCTGAAAATGCATTTACAGCACTAAAAAACCAAACTTTTATAACAGCTAAACCAAACGTTTCCAATGTACATTTCCACCTTTATATAGTGTAGAAAGGCATCCTGAAGCCTGGAAAGTCATTAATTTGATTGTCCAGTATTTCCTTCATGAGATATTGCAACACTTAGAAAAAGTGTACAGCGCCAGCAGACAATGAATTTTCAGCACTAAAAAAACGAAACTTCATTAACAGCTAAACTAAACGTTTCCAATGTAAATTTCCACCCTTATATAGTGTAAAAAGACATCCTGAAGCCTGGGCAGTCATTAATTTGATTGTCCAATATTTCCCTTATGAGATAATGCCTCTCATAGCAAATGTGTACAGCGCGAGCTGAAAATGCATTTACAGCACTAAAAAACCAAACTTTTATAACAGCTAAACCAAACGTTTCCAATGTAAATTTCCACCTTTATATAGTGTAGAAAGGCATCCTGAAGCCTGGAAAGTCATTAAATTGATTGTCCAGTATTTCCTTCATGAGATATTGCAACACTTAGAAAAAGTGTACAGCGCCAGCAGACAATGAATTTTCAGCACTAAAAAAACGAAACTTCATTAACAGCTAAACCAAACGTTTCCAATGTAAATTTCCACATTTATAGAGTGTAAAAGGGCATCCTGAAGCCTGGGAAGTCATTAATTTGATTGTCCAGTATTTCCCTTATGAGATAATGCCTCACATAGCAAATGTGTACAGTGCGAGCTGAAAATGCATTTACAGCACTAAAAAAACAAACTATTTATAACAGCTAAACCAAACGTTTCCAATGTAAATTTCCACCTTTATATAGTGTAGAAAGGCATCCTGAAGCCTGGAAAGTCATTAATTTGATTGTCCAGTATTTCCTTCATGAGATATTGCAACACTTAGAAAAAGTGTACAGCGCCAGCAGACAATGAATTTTCAGCACTAAAAAAACGAAACTTCATTAACAGCTAAACTAAACGTTTCCAATGTAAATTTCCACCTTTATATAGTGTAAAAATACATCCTGAAGCCTGGGCAGCCATTAATTTGATTGTCCAATATTTCCCTTATGAGATAATGCCTCTCATAGCAAATGTGTACAGCGCGAGCTGAAAATGCATTTACAGCACTAAAAAAACAAACTTTTATAACAGCTAAACCAAACGTTTCCAATGTAAATTTCCACCTTTATATAGTGTAAAAAGACATCCTGAAGCCTGGGCAGTCATTAATTTGATTGTCCAATATTTCCCTTATGAGATAATGCCTCTCATAGCAAATGTGTACAGCGCGAGCTGAAAATGCATTTACAGCACTAAAAAACCAAACTTTTATAACAGCTAAACCAAACGTTTCCAATGTAAATTTCCACCTTTATAGAGTGTAAAAAGACATCCTGAAGCCTGGGCAGTCATTAATTTGATTGTCCAATATTTCCCTTATGAGATAATGCCTCTCATAGCAAATGTGTACAGCGCGAGCTGAAAATGCATTTACAGCACTAAAAAAACTAACTTTTATAACAGTTAAACCAAACGTTTCAAATGTAAATTTCCACCTTTATATAGTGTAGAAAGGCATCCTGAAGCCTGGAAAGTCATTAATTTGATTGTCCAGTATTTCCTTCATGAGATATTGCAACACTTAGAAAAAGTGTACAGCGCCAGCAGACAATGAATTTTCAGCACTAAAAAAACGAAACTTCATTAACAGCTAAACTAAACGTTTCCAATGTATATTTCCACCTTTATATAGTGTAAAAAGACATCCTGAAGCCTGGGCAGTCATTAATTTGATTGTCCAATATTTCCCTTATGAGATAATGCCTCTCATAGCAAATGTGTACAGCGCGAGCTGAAAATGCATTTACAGCACTAAAAAACCAAACTTTTATAACAGCTAAACCAAACGTTTCAAATGTAAATTTCCACCTTTATATAGTGTAGAAAGGCATCCTGAAGCCTGGAAAGTCATTAATTTGATTGTCCAGTATTTCCTTCATTAGATATTGCAACACTTAGAAAAAGTGTACAGCGCCAGCAGACAATGAATTTTCAGCACTAAAAAAACGAAACTTCATTAACAGCTAAACCAAACGTTTCCAATGTAAATTTCCACATTTGTAGAGTGGAAAAAGGCATCCTGAAGCCTGGGAAGTCATTAATTTGATTGTCCAGTATTTCCCTTATGAGATAATGCCTCACATAGCAAATGTGTACAGTGCGAGCTGAAAATGCATTTTCAGCACTAAAAAAACAAACTTTTATAACAGCTAAACCAAACGTTTCCAATGTAAATTTCCACCTTTATATAGTGTAAAAAGACATCCTGAAGCCTGGGCAGTCATTAATTTGATTGTCCAGTATTTCCCTTATGAGATAATGCCTCACATAGCAAATGTGGACAGTGCGAGCTGAAAATGCATTTTCAGCACTAAAAAAAACAAACTTTTATAACAGCTAAACCAAACGTTTCCAATGTAAATTTCCACCTTTATATAGTGTAGAAAGGCGTCCTGAAGCCTGGAAAGTCATTAATTTGATTGTCCAGTATTTCCTTCATGAGATATTGCAACACTTAGAAAAAGTGTACAGCGCCAGCAGACAATGAATTTTCAGCACTAAAAAAACGAAACTTCATTAACAGCTAAACCAAACGTTTCCAATGTAAATTTCCACATTTATAGAGTGTAAAAAGGCATCCTGAAGCCTGGGAAGTCATTAATTTGATTGTCCAGTATTTCCCTTATGAGATAATGCCTCACATAGCAAATGTGTACAGTGCGAGCTGAAAATGCATTTACAGCACTAAAAAAACAAACTATTTATAACAGCTAAACCAAACGTTTCCAATGTAAATTTCCACCTTTATATAGTGTAGAAAGGCATCTGAAGCCTGGAAAGTCATTAATTTGATTGTCCAGTATTTCCTTCATGAGATATTGCAACACTTAGAAAAAGTGTACAGCGCCAGCAGACAATGAATTTTCAGCACTAAAAAAACGAAACTTCATTAACAGCTAAACTAAACGTTTCCAATGTAAATTTCCACCTTTATATAGTGTAAAAAGACATCCTGAAGCCTGGGCAGCCATTAATTTGATTGTCCAATGTTTCCCTTATGAGATAATGCCTCTCATAGCAAATGTGTACAGCGCGAGCTGAAAATGCATTTACAGCACTAAAAAAACAAACTTTTATAACAGCTAAACCAAACGTTTCCAATGTAAATTTCCACCTTTATATAGTGTAAAAAGACATCCTGAAGCCTGGGCAGTCATTAATTTGATTGTCCAATATTTCCCTTATGAGATAATGCCTCTCATAGCAAATGTGTACAGCGCGAGCTGAAAATGCATTTACAGCACTAAAAAACCAAACTTTTATAACAGCTAAACCAAACGTTTCCAATGTAAATTTCCACCTTTATATAGTGTAGAAAGGCATCCTGAAGCCTGGAAAGTCATTAATTTGATTGTCCAGTATTTCCTTCATGAGATATTGCAACACTTAGAAAAAGTGTACAGCGCCAGCAGACAATGAATTTTCAGCACTAAAAAAAACGAAACTTCATTAACAGCTAAACCAAACGTTTCCAATGTAAATTTCCACCTTTATATAGTGTAGAAAGGCATCCTGAAGCCTGGAAAGTCATTAATTTTATTGTCCAGTATTTCCTTCATGAGATATTGCAACACTTAGAAAAAGTGTACAGCGCCAGCAGACAATGAATTTTCAGCACTAAAAAAACGAAACTTCATTAACAGCTAAACCAAACGTTTCCAATGTAAATTTCCACATTTATAGAGTGTAAAAAGGCATCCTGAAGCCTGGGAAGTCATTAATTTGATTGTCCAGTATTTCCCTTATGAGATAATGCCTCACATAGCAAATGTGTACAGTGCGAGCTGAAAATGCATTTTCAGCACTAAAAAACCAAACTTTTATAACAGCTAAACCAAACGTTTCCAATGTAAATTTCCACCTTTATATAGTGTAGAAAGGCATCCTGAAGCCTGGAAAGTCATTAATTTGATTGTCCAATATTTCCCTTATGAGATAATGCCTCTCATAGCAAATGTGTACAGCGCGAGCTGAAAATGCATTTACAGCACTAAAAAACCAAACTTTTAAAACAGCTAAACCAAACGTTTCAAATGTAAATTTCCACCTTTATATAGTGTAAAAAGACATCCTGAAGCCTGGGCAGTCATTAATTTGATTGTCCAGTATTTCCCTTATGAGATAATGCCTCACATAGCAAATGTGGACAGTGCGAGCTGAAAATGCATTTACAGCACTAAAAAACCAAACTTTTATAACAGCTAAACCAAACGTTTCCAATGTACATTTCCACCTTTATATAGTGTAGAAAGGCATCCTGAAGCCTGGAAAGTCATTAATTTGATTGTCCAGTATTTCCTTCATGAGATATTGCAACACTTAGAAAAAGTGTACAGCGCCAGCAGACAATGAATTTTCAGCACTAAAAAAACGAAACTTCATTAACAGCTAAACTAAACGTTTCCAATGTAAATTTCCACCCTTATATAGTGTAAAAAGACATCCTGAAGCCTGGGCAGTCATTAATTTGATTGTCCAATATTTCCCTTATGAGATAATGCCTCTCATAGCAAATGTGTACAGCGCGAGCTGAAAATGCATTTACAGCACTAAAAAACCAAACTTTTATAACAGCTAAACCAAACGTTTCCAATGTAAATTTCCACCTTTATATAGTGTAGAAAGGCATCCTGAAGCCTGGAAAGTCATTAAATTGATTGTCCAGTATTTCCTTCATGAGATATTGCAACACTTAGAAAAAGTGTACAGCGCCAGCAGACAATGAATTTTCAGCACTAAAAAAACGAAACTTCATTAACAGCTAAACCAAACGTTTCCAATGTAAATTTCCACATTTATAGAGTGTAAAAGGGCATCCTGAAGCCTGGGAAGTCATTAATTTGATTGTCCAGTATTTCCCTTATGAGATAATGCCTCACATAGCAAATGTGTACAGTGCGAGCTGAAAATGCATTTACAGCACTAAAAAAACAAACTATTTATAACAGCTAAACCAAACGTTTCCAATGTAAATTTCCACCTTTATATAGTGTAGAAAGGCATCCTGAAGCCTGGAAAGTCATTAATTTGATTGTCCAGTATTTCCTTCATGAGATATTGCAACACTTAGAAAAAGTGTACAGCGCCAGCAGACAATGAATTTTCAGCACTAAAAAAACGAAACTTCATTAACAGCTAAACTAAACGTTTCCAATGTAAATTTCCACCTTTATATAGTGTAAAAATACATCCTGAAGCCTGGGCAGCCATTAATTTGATTGTCCAATATTTCCCTTATGAGATAATGCCTCTCATAGCAAATGTGTACAGCGCGAGCTGAAAATGCATTTACAGCACTAAAAAAACAAACTTTTATAACAGCTAAACCAAACGTTTCCAATGTAAATTTCCACCTTTATATAGTGTAAAAAGACATCCTGAAGCCTGGGCAGTCATTAATTTGATTGTCCAATATTTCCCTTATGAGATAATGCCTCTCATAGCAAATGTGTACAGCGCGAGCTGAAAATGCATTTACAGCACTAAAAAACCAAACTTTTATAACAGCTAAACCAAACGTTTCCAATGTAAATTCCCACCTTTATATAGTGTAAAAAGACATCCTGAAGCCTGGGCAGTCATTAATTTGATTGTCCAATATTTCCCTTATGAGATAATGCCTCTCATAGCAAATGTGTACAGCGCGAGCTGAAAATGCATTTACAGCACTAAAAAAACAAACTTTTATAACAGCTAAACCAAACGTTTCAAATGTAAATTTCCACCTTCATATAGTGTAAAAAGACATCCTGAAGCCTGGGCAGTCATTAATTTGATTGTCCAGTATTTCCCTTAAGAGATAATGCCTCACATAGCAAATGTGGACAGTGCGAGCTGAAAATGCATTTTCAGCACTAAAAAAACCAAACTTTTATAACAGCTAAACCAAACGTTTCCAATGTAAATTTCCACCTTTATATAGTGTAAAAAGACATCCTGAAGCCTGGGCAGTCATTAATTTGATTGTCCAATATTTCCCTTATGAGATAATGCCTCTCATAGCAAATGTGTACAGCGCGAGCTGAAAATGCATTTACAGCACTAAAAAAACCAAACTTTTATAACAGCTAAACCAAACGTTTCCAATGTACATTTCCACCTTTATATAGTGTAGAAAGGCATCCTGAAGCCTGGAAAGTCATTAATTTGATTGTCCAGTATTTCCTTCATGAGATATTGCAACACTTAGAAAAAGTGTACAGCGCCAGCAGACAATGAATTTTCAGCACTAAAAAAACGAAACTTCATTAACAGCTAAACTAAACGTTTCCAATGTAAATTTCCACCCTTATATAGTGTAAAAAGACATCCTGAAGCCTGGGCAGTCATTAATTTGATTGTCCAATATTTCCCTTATGAGATAATGCCTCTCATAGCAAATGTGTACAGCGCGAGCTGAAAATGCATTTACAGCACTAAAAAACCAAACTTTTATAACAGCTAAACCAAACGTTTCCAATGTAAATTTCCACCTTTATATAGTGTAGAAAGGCATCCTGAAGCCTGGAAAGTCATTAATTTGATTGTCCAGTATTTCCTTCATGAGATATTGCAACACTTAGAAAAAGTGTACAGCGCCAGCAGACAATGAATTTTCAGCACTAAAAAAACGAAACTTCATTAACAGCTAAACCAAACGTTTCCAATGTAAATTTCCACATTTATAGAGTGTAAAAAGGCATCCTGAAGCCTGGGAAGTCATTAATTTGATTGTCCAGTATTTCCCTTATGAGATAATGCCTCACATAGCAAATGTGTACAGTGCGAGCTGAAAATGCATTTACAGCACTAAAAAAACAAACTATTTATAACAGCTAAACCAAACGTTTCCAATGTAAATTTCCACCTTTATATAGTGTAGAAAGGCATCCTGAAGCCTGGAAAGTCATTAATTTGAATTTCCAGTATTTCCTTCATGAGATATTGCAACACTTAGAAAAAGTGTACAGCGCCAGCAGACAATGAATTTTCAGCACTAAAAAAACGAAACTTCATTAACAGCTAAACCAAACGTTTCCAATGTAAATTTCCACCTTTATATAGTGTAGAAAGGCATCCTGAAGCCTGGAAAGTCATTAATTTGATTGTCCAGTATTTCCTTCATGAGATATTGCAACACTTAGAAAAAGTGTACAGCGCCAGCAGACAATGAATTTTCAGCACTAAAAAAACGAAACTTCATTAACAGCTAAACCAAACGTTTCCAATGTAAATTTCCACATTTATAGAGTGTAAAAAGGCATCCTGAAGCCTGGGAAGTCATTAATTTGATTGTCCAGTATTTCCCTTATGAGATAATGCCTCACATAGCAAATGTGTACAGTGCGAGCTGAAAATGCATTTACAGCACTAAAAAAACAAACTATTTATAACAGCTAAACCAAACGTTTCCAATGTAAATTTCCACCTTTATATAGTGTAGAAAGGCATCTGAAGCCTGGAAAGTCATTAATTTGATTGTCCAGTATTTCCTTCATGAGATATTGCAACACTTAGAAAAAGTGTACAGCGCCAGCAGACAATGAATTTTCAGCACTAAAAAAACGAAACTTCATTAACAGCTAAACTAAACGTTTCCAATGTAAATTTCCACCTTTATATAGTGTAAAAAGACATCCTGAAGCCTGGGCAGCCATTAATTTGATTGTCCAATGTTTCCCTTATGAGATAATGCCTCTCATAGCAAATGTGTACAGCGCGAGCTGAAAATGCATTTACAGCACTAAAAAAACAAACTTTTATAACAGCTAAACCAAACGTTTCCAATGTAAATTTCCACCTTTATATAGTGTAAAAAGACATCCTGAAGCCTGGGCAGTCATTAATTTGATTGTCCAATATTTCCCTTATGAGATAATGCCTCTCATAGCAAATGTGTACAGCGCGAGCTGAAAATGCATTTACAGCACTAAAAAACCAAACTTTTATAACAGCTAAACCAAACGTTTCCAATGTAAATTTCCACCTTTATATAGTGTAGAAAGGCATCCTGAAGCCTGGAAAGTCATTAATTTGATTGTCCAGTATTTCCTTCATGAGATATTGCAACACTTAGAAAAAGTGTACAGCGCCAGCAGACAATGAATTTTCAGCACTAAAAAAAACGAAACTTCATTAACAGCTAAACCAAACGTTTCCAATGTAAATTTCCACCTTTATATAGTGTAGAAAGGCATCCTGAAGCCTGGAAAGTCATTAATTTTATTGTCCAGTATTTCCTTCATGAGATATTGCAACACTTAGAAAAAGTGTACAGCGCCAGCAGACAATGAATTTTCAGCACTAAAAAAACGAAACTTCATTAACAGCTAAACCAAACGTTTCCAATGTAAATTTCCACATTTATAGAGTGTAAAAAGGCATCCTGAAGCCTGGGAAGTCATTAATTTGATTGTCCAGTATTTCCCTTATGAGATAATGCCTCACATAGCAAATGTGTACAGTGCGAGCTGAAAATGCATTTTCAGCACTAAAAAACCAAACTTTTATAACAGCTAAACCAAACGTTTCCAATGTAAATTTCCACCTTTATATAGTGTAGAAAGGCATCCTGAAGCCTGGAAAGTCATTAATTTGATTGTCCAGTATTTCCCTTATGAGATAATGCCTCACATAGCAAATGTGTACAGTGCGAGCTGAAAATGCATTTACAGCACTAAAAAAACAAACTATTTATAACAGCTAAACCAAACGTTTCCAATGTAAATTTCCACCTTTATATAGTGTAGAAAGGCATCCTGAAGCCTGGAAAGTCATTAATTTGATTGTCCAGTATTTCCTTCATGAGATATTGCAACACTTAGAAAAAGTGTACAGCGCCAGCAGACAATGAATTTTCAGCACTAAAAAAACGAAACTTCATTAACAGCTAAACTAAACGTTTCCAATGTAAATTTCCACCTTTATATAGTGTAAAAATACATCCTGAAGCCTGGGCAGCCATTAATTTGATTGTCCAATATTTCCCTTATGAGATAATGCCTCTCATAGCAAATGTGTACAGCGCGAGCTGAAAATGCATTTACAGCACTAAAAAAACAAACTTTTATAACAGCTAAACCAAACGTTTCCAATGTAAATTTCCACCTTTATATAGTGTAAAAAGACATCCTGAAGCCTGGGCAGTCATTAATTTGATTGTCCAATATTTCCCTTATGAGATAATGCCTCTCATAGCAAATGTGTACAGCGCGAGCTGAAAATGCATTTACAGCACTAAAAAACCAAACTTTTATAACAGCTAAACCAAACGTTTCCAATGTAAATTCCCACCTTTATATAGTGTAAAAAGACATCCTGAAGCCTGGGCAGTCATTAATTTGATTGTCCAATATTTCCCTTATGAGATAATGCCTCTCATAGCAAATGTGTACAGCGCGAGCTGAAAATGCATTTACAGCACTAAAAAACCAAACTTTTATAACAGCTAAACCAAACGTTTCAAATGTAAATTTCCACCTTCATATAGTGTAAAAAGACATCCTGAAGCCTGGGCAGTCATTAATTTGATTGTCCAGTATTTCCCTTAAGAGATAATGCCTCACATAGCAAATGTGGACAGTGCGAGCTGAAAATGCATTTTCAGCACTAAAAAAACCAAACTTTTATAACAGCTAAACCAAACGTTTCCAATGTAAATTTCCACCTTTATATAGTGTAAAAAGACATCCTGAAGCCTGGGCAGTCATTAATTTGATTGTCCAATATTTCCCTTATGAGATAATGCCTCTCATAGCAAATGTGTACAGCGCGAGCTGAAAATGCATTTACAGCACTAAAAAAACCAAACTTTTATAACAGCTAAACCAAACGTTTCCAATGTACATTTCCACCTTTATATAGTGTAGAAAGGCATCCTGAAGCCTGGAAAGTCATTAATTTGATTGTCCAGTATTTCCTTCATGAGATATTGCAACACTTAGAAAAAGTGTACAGCGCCAGCAGACAATGAATTTTCAGCACTAAAAAAACGAAACTTCATTAACAGCTAAACTAAACGTTTCCAATGTAAATTTCCACCCTTATATAGTGTAAAAAGACATCCTGAAGCCTGGGCAGTCATTAATTTGATTGTCCAATATTTCCCTTATGAGATAATGCCTCTCATAGCAAATGTGTACAGCGCGAGCTGAAAATGCATTTACAGCACTAAAAAACCAAACTTTTATAACAGCTAAACCAAACGTTTCCAATGTAAATTTCCACCTTTATATAGTGTAGAAAGGCATCCTGAAGCCTGGAAAGTCATTAATTTGATTGTCCAGTATTTCCTTCATGAGATATTGCAACACTTAGAAAAAGTGTACAGCGCCAGCAGACAATGAATTTTCAGCACTAAAAAAACGAAACTTCATTAACAGCTAAACCAAACGTTTCCAATGTAAATTTCCACATTTATAGAGTGTAAAAAGGCATCCTGAAGCCTGGGAAGTCATTAATTTGATTGTCCAGTATTTCCCTTATGAGATAATGCCTCACATAGCAAATGTGTACAGTGCGAGCTGAAAATGCATTTACAGCACTAAAAAAACAAACTATTTATAACAGCTAAACCAAACGTTTCCAATGTAAATTTCCACCTTTATATAGTGTAGAAAGGCATCCTGAAGCCTGGAAAGTCATTAATTTGAATTTCCAGTATTTCCTTCATGAGATATTGCAACACTTAGAAAAAGTGTACAGCGCCAGCAGACAATGAATTTTCAGCACTAAAAAAACGAAACTTCATTAACAGCTAAACCAAACGTTTCCAATGTAAATTTCCACCTTTATATAGTGTAGAAAGGCATCCTGAAGCCTGGAAAGTCATTAATTTGATTGTCCAGTATTTCCTTCATGAGATATTGCAACACTTAGAAAAAGTGTACAGCGCCAGCAGACAATGAATTTTCAGCACTAAAAAAACGAAACTTCATTAACAGCTAAACTAAACGTTTCCAATGTAAATTTCCACCTTTATATAGTGTAAAAATACATCCTGAAGCCTGGGCAGCCATTAATTTGATTGTCCAATATTTCCCTTATGAGATAATGCCTCTCATAGCAAATGTGTACAGCGCGAGCTGAAAATGCATTTACAGCACTAAAAAAACAAACTTTTATAACAGCTAAACCAAACGTTTCCAATGTAAATTTCCACCTTTATATAGTGTAAAAAGACATCCTGAAGCCTGGGCAGTCATTAATTTGATTGTCCAATATTTCCCTTATGAGATAATGCCTCTCATAGCAAATGTGTACAGCGCGAGCTGAAAATGCATTTACAGCACTAAAAAACCAAACTTTTATAACAGCTAAACCAAACGTTTCCAATGTAAATTCCCACCTTTATATAGTGTAAAAAGACATCCTGAAGCCTGGGCAGTCATTAATTTGATTGTCCAATATTTCCCTTATGAGATAATGCCTCTCATAGCAAATGTGTACAGCGCGAGCTGAAAATGCATTTACAGCACTAAAAAACCAAACTTTTATAACAGCTAAACCAAACGTTTCAAATGTAAATTTCCACCTTCATATAGTGTAAAAAGACATCCTGAAGCCTGGGCAGTCATTAATTTGATTGTCCAGTATTTCCCTTAAGAGATAATGCCTCACATAGCAAATGTGGACAGTGCGAGCTGAAAATGCATTTTCAGCACTAAAAAAACCAAACTTTTATAACAGCTAAACCAAACGTTTCCAATGTAAATTTCCACCTTTATATAGTGTAAAAAGACATCCTGAAGCCTGGGCAGTCATTAATTTGATTGTCCAATATTTCCCTTATGAGATAATGCCTCTCATAGCAAATGTGTACAGCGCGAGCTGAAAATGCATTTACAGCACTAAAAAAACCAAACTTTTATAACAGCTAAACCAAACGTTTCCAATGTACATTTCCACCTTTATATAGTGTAGAAAGGCATCCTGAAGCCTGGAAAGTCATTAATTTGATTGTCCAGTATTTCCTTCATGAGATATTGCAACACTTAGAAAAAGTGTACAGCGCCAGCAGACAATGAATTTTCAGCACTAAAAAAACGAAACTTCATTAACAGCTAAACTAAACGTTTCCAATGTAAATTTCCACCCTTATATAGTGTAAAAAGACATCCTGAAGCCTGGGCAGTCATTAATTTGATTGTCCAATATTTCCCTTATGAGATAATGCCTCTCATAGCAAATGTGTACAGCGCGAGCTGAAAATGCATTTACAGCACTAAAAAACCAAACTTTTATAACAGCTAAACCAAACGTTTCCAATGTAAATTTCCACCTTTATATAGTGTAGAAAGGCATCCTGAAGCCTGGAAAGTCATTAATTTGATTGTCCAGTATTTCCTTCATGAGATATTGCAACACTTAGAAAAAGTGTACAGCGCCAGCAGACAATGAATTTTCAGCACTAAAAAAACGAAACTTCATTAACAGCTAAACCAAACGTTTCCAATGTAAATTTCCACATTTATAGAGTGTAAAAAGGCATCCTGAAGCCTGGGAAGTCATTAATTTGATTGTCCAGTATTTCCCTTATGAGATAATGCCTCACATAGCAAATGTGTACAGTGCGAGCTGAAAATGCATTTACAGCACTAAAAAAACAAACTATTTATAACAGCTAAACCAAACGTTTCCAATGTAAATTTCCACCTTTATATAGTGTAGAAAGGCATCCTGAAGCCTGGAAAGTCATTAATTTGAATTTCCAGTATTTCCTTCATGAGATATTGCAACACTTAGAAAAAGTGTACAGCGCCAGCAGACAATGAATTTTCAGCACTAAAAAAACGAAACTTCATTAACAGCTAAACTAAACGTTTCCAATGTAAATTTCCACCTTTATATAGTGTAAAAATACATCCTGAAGCCTGGGAAGCCATTAATTTGATTGTCCAATATTTCCCTTATGAGATAATGCCTCTCATAGCAAATGTGTACAGCGCGAGCTGAAAATGCATTTACAGCACTAAAAAAACAAACTTTTATAACAGCTAAACCAAACGTTTCCAATGTAAATTTCCACCTTTATATAGTGTAGAAAGGCATCCTGAAGCCTGGAAAGTCATTAATTTGATTGTCCAGTATTTCCTTCATGAGATATTGCAACACTTAGAAAAAGTGTACAGCGCCAGCAGACAATGAATTTTCAGCACTAAAAAAAACGAAACTTCATTAACAGCTAAACCAAACGTTTCCAATGTAAATTTCCACCTTTATATAGTGTAGAAAGGCATCCTGAAGCCTGGAAAGTCATTAATTTGATTGTCCAGTATTTCCTTCATGAGATATTGCAACACTTAGAAAAAGTGTACAGCGCCAGCAGACAATGAATTTTCAGCACTAAAAAAACGAAACTTCATTAACAGCTAAACCAAACGTTTCCAATGTAAATTTCCACCTTTATATAGTGTAGAAAGGCATCCTGAAGCCTGGAAAGTCATTAATTTGATTGTCCAGTATTTCCTTCATGAGATATTGCAACACTTAGAAAAAGTGTACAGCGCCAGCAGACAATGAATTTTCAGCACTAAAAAAACGAAACTTCATTAACAGCTAAACTAAACGTTTCCAATGTAAATTTCCACCTTTATATAGTGTAAAAATACATCCTGAAGCCTGGGCAGCCATTAATTTGATTGTCCAATATTTCCCTTATGAGATAATGCCTCTCATAGCAAATGTGTACAGCGCGAGCTGAAAATGCATTTACAGCACTAAAAAAACAAACTTTTATAACAGCTAAACCAAACGTTTCCAATGTAAATTTCCACCTTTATATAGTGTAAAAAGACATCCTGAAGCCTGGGCAGTCATTAATTTGATTGTCCAATATTTCCCTTATGAGATAATGCCTCTCATAGCAAATGTGTACAGCGCGAGCTGAAAATGCATTTACAGCACTAAAAAACCAAACTTTTATAACAGCTAAACCAAACGTTTCCAATGTAAATTCCCACCTTTATATAGTGTAAAAAGACATCCTGAAGCCTGGGCAGTCATTAATTTGATTGTCCAATATTTCCCTTATGAGATAATGCCTCTCATAGCAAATGTGTACAGCGCGAGCTGAAAATGCATTTACAGCACTAAAAAACCAAACTTTTATAACAGCTAAACCAAACGTTTCAAATGTAAATTTCCACCTTCATATAGTGTAAAAAGACATCCTGAAGCCTGGGCAGTCATTAATTTGATTGTCCAGTATTTCCCTTAAGAGATAATGCCTCACATAGCAAATGTGGACAGTGCGAGCTGAAAATGCATTTTCAGCACTAAAAAAACCAAACTTTTATAACAGCTAAACCAAACGTTTCCAATGTAAATTTCCACCTTTATATAGTGTAAAAAGACATCCTGAAGCCTGGGCAGTCATTAATTTGATTGTCCAATATTTCCCTTATGAGATAATGCCTCTCATAGCAAATGTGTACAGCGCGAGCTGAAAATGCATTTACAGCACTAAAAAAACCAAACTTTTATAACAGCTAAACCAAACGTTTCCAATGTACATTTCCACCTTTATATAGTGTAGAAAGGCATCCTGAAGCCTGGAAAGTCATTAATTTGATTGTCCAGTATTTCCTTCATGAGATATTGCAACACTTAGAAAAAGTGTACAGCGCCAGCAGACAATGAATTTTCAGCACTAAAAAAACGAAACTTCATTAACAGCTAAACTAAACGTTTCCAATGTAAATTTCCACCCTTATATAGTGTAAAAAGACATCCTGAAGCCTGGGCAGTCATTAATTTGATTGTCCAATATTTCCCTTATGAGATAATGCCTCTCATAGCAAATGTGTACAGCGCGAGCTGAAAATGCATTTACAGCACTAAAAAACCAAACTTTTATAACAGCTAAACCAAACGTTTCCAATGTAAATTTCCACCTTTATATAGTGTAGAAAGGCATCCTGAAGCCTGGAAAGTCATTAATTTGATTGTCCAGTATTTCCTTCATGAGATATTGCAACACTTAGAAAAAGTGTACAGCGCCAGCAGACAATGAATTTTCAGCACTAAAAAAACGAAACTTCATTAACAGCTAAACCAAACGTTTCCAATGTAAATTTCCACATTTATAGAGTGTAAAAAGGCATCCTGAAGCCTGGGAAGTCATTAATTTGATTGTCCAGTATTTCCCTTATGAGATAATGCCTCACATAGCAAATGTGTACAGTGCGAGCTGAAAATGCATTTACAGCACTAAAAAAACAAACTATTTATAACAGCTAAACCAAACGTTTCCAATGTAAATTTCCACCTTTATATAGTGTAGAAAGGCATCCTGAAGCCTGGAAAGTCATTAATTTGAATTTCCAGTATTTCCTTCATGAGATATTGCAACACTTAGAAAAAGTGTACAGCGCCAGCAGACAATGAATTTTCAGCACTAAAAAAACGAAACTTCATTAACAGCTAAACTAAACGTTTCCAATGTAAATTTCCACCTTTATATAGTGTAAAAATACATCCTGAAGCCTGGGAAGCCATTAATTTGATTGTCCAATATTTCCCTTATGAGATAATGCCTCTCATAGCAAATGTGTACAGCGCGAGCTGAAAATGCATTTACAGCACTAAAAAAACAAACTTTTATAACAGCTAAACCAAACGTTTCCAATGTAAATTTCCACCTTTATATAGTGTAAAAAGACATCCTGAAGCCTGGGCAGTCATTAATTTGATTGTCCAATATTTCCCTTATGAGATAATGCCTCTCATAGCAAATGTGTACAGCGCGAGCTGAAAATGCATTTACAGCACTAAAAAACCAAACTTTTATAACAGCTAAACCAAACGTTTCCAATGTAAATTTCCACCTTTATATAGTGTAGAAAGGCATCCTGAAGCCTGGAAAGTCATTAATTTGATTGTCCAGTATTTCCTTCATGAGATATTGCAACACTTAGAAAAAGTGTACAGCGCCAGCAGACAATGAATTTTCAGCACTAAAAAAAACGAAACTTCATTAACAGCTAAACCAAACGTTTCCAATGTAAATTTCCACCTTTATATAGTGTAGAAAGGCATCCTGAAGCCTGGAAAGTCATTAATTTGATTGTCCAGTATTTCCTTCATGAGATATTGCAACACTTAGAAAAAGTGTACAGCGCCAGCAGACAATGAATTTTCAGCACTAAAAAAACGAAACTTCATTAACAGCTAAACCAAACGTTTCCAATGTAAATTTCCACATTTATAGAGTGTAAAAAGGCATCCTGAAGCCTGGGAAGTCATTAATTTGATTGTCCAGTATTTCCCTTATGAGATAATGCCTCACATAGCAAATGTGTACAGTGCGAGCTGAAAATGCATTTTCAGCACTAAAAAACCAAACTTTTATAACAGCTAAACCAAACGTTTCCAATGTAAATTTCCACCTTTATATAGTGTAAAAAGACATCCTGAAGCCTGGGCAGTCATTAATTTGATTGTCCAATATTTCCCTTATGAGATAATGCCTCTCATAGCAAATGTGTACAGCGCGAGCTGAAAATGCATTTACAGCACTAAAAAACCAAACTTTTATAACAGCTAAACCAAACGTTTCAAATGTAAATTTCCACCTTTATATAGTGTAGAAAGGCATCCTGAAGCCTGGAAAGTCATTAATTTGATTGTCCAGTATTTCCTTCATGAGATATTGCAACACTTAGAAAAAGTGTACAGCGCCAGCAGACAATGAATTTTCAGCACTAAAAAAACGAAACTTCATTAACAGCTAAACCAAACGTTTCCAATGTAAATTTCCACATTTATAGAGTGTAAAAAGGCATCCTGAAGCCTGGGCAGTCATTAATTTGATTGTCCAGTATTTCCCTTATGAGATAATGCCTCACATAGCAAATGTGTACAGTGCGAGCTGAAAATGCATTTTCAGCACTAAAAAACCAAACTTTTATAACAGCTAAACCAAACGTTTCCAATGTAAATTTCCACCTTTATATAGTGTAAAAAGACATCCTGAAGCCTGGGCAGTCATTAATTTGATTGTCCAGTATTTCCCTTATGAGATAATGCCTCACATAGCAAATGTGTACAGTGCGAGCTGAAAATGCATTTTCAGCACTAAAAAAAACAAACTTTTATAACAGCTAAACCAAACGTTTCCAATGTAAATTTCCACCTTTATATAGTGTAAAAAGACATCCTGAAGCCTGGGCAGTCATTAATTTGATTGTCCAATATTTCCCTTATGAGATAATGCCTCTCATAGCAAATGTGTACAGCGCGAGCTGAAAATGCATTTACAGCACTAAAAAATCAAACTTTTATAACAGCTAAACCAAACGTTTCCAATGTACATTTCCACCTTTATATAGTGTAGAAAGGTATCCTGAAGCCTGGAAAGTCATTAATTTGATTGTCCAGTATTTCCTTCATGAGATATTGCAACACTTAGAAAAAGTGTACAGCGCCAGCAGACAATGAATTTTCAGCACTAAAAAAACGAAACTTCATTAACAGCTAAACTAAACGTTTCCAATGTAAATTTCCACCCTTATATAGTGTAAAAAGACATCCTGAAGCCTGGGCAGTCATTAATTTGATTGTCCAATATTTCCCTTATGAGATAATGCCTCTCATAGCAAATGTGTACAGTGCGAGCTGAAAATGCATTTACAGCACTAAAAAAACAAACTTTTATAACAGCTAAACCAATCGTTTCCAATGTAAATTTCCACCTTTATATAGTGTAAAAAGACATCCTGAAGCCTGGGCAGTCATTAATTTGATTGTCCAGTATTTCCCTTATGAGATAATGCCTCACATAGCAAATGTGTACAGTGCGAGCTGAAAATGCATTTTCAGCACTAAAAAACCAAACTTTTATAACAGCTAAACCAAACGTTTCCAATGTAAATTTCCACATTTATAGAGTGTAAAAAGGCATCCTGAAGCCTGGGAAGTCATTAATTTGATTGTCCAGTATTTCCCTTATGAGATAATGCCTCACATAGCAAATGTGTACAGTGCGAGCTGAAAATGCATTTACAGCACTAAAAAAAAAAACTTTTATAACAGCTAAACCAAACGTTTCCAATGTAAATTTCCACCTTTATATAGTGTAGAAAGGCATCCTGAAGCCTGGAAAGTCATTAATTTGATTGTCCAGTATTTCCTTCATGAGATATTGCAACACTTTGAAAAAGTGTACAGCGCCAGCAGACAATGAATTTTCAGCACTAAATAAACGAAACTTCATTAACAGCTAAAGTAAACGTTTCCAATGTAAATTTCCACCTTTATATAGTGTAAAAAGACATCCTGAAGCCTGGGCAGCCATTAATTTGATTGTCCAATATTTCCCTTATGAGATAATGCCTCTCATAGCAAATGTGTACAGTGCGAGCTGAAAATGCATTTACAGCACTAAAAAAACAAACTTTTATAACAGCTAAACCAATCGTTTCCAATGTAAATTTCCACCTTTATATAGTGTAAAAAGACATCCTGAAGCCTGGGCAGTCATTAATTTGATTGTCCAATATTTCCCTTATGAGATAATGCCTCTCATAGCAAATGTGTACAGCGCGAGCTGAAAATGCATTTACAGCACTAAAAAACCAAACTTTTATAACAGCTAAACCAAACGTTTCCAATGTAAATTTCCACCTTTATATAGTGTAGAAAGGCATCCTGAAGCCTGGAAAGTCATTAATTTGATTGTCCAGTATTTCCTTCATGAGATATTGCAACACTTAGAAAAAGTGTACAGCGCCAGCAGACAATGAATTTTCAGCACTAAAAAAACGAAACTTCATTAACAGCTAAACTAAACGTTTCCAATGTAAATTTCCACCTTTATATAGTGTAAAAATACATCCTGAAGCCTGGGCAGCCATTAATTTGATTGTCCAATATTTCCCTTATGAGATAATGCCTCTCATAGCAAATGTGTACAGCGCGAGCTGAAAATGCATTTACAGCACTAAAAAACCAAACTTTTATAACAGCTAAACCAAACGTTTCCAATGTAAATTTCCACCTTTATATAGTGTAGAAAGGCATCCTGAAGCCTGGAAAGTCATTAATTTGATTGTCCAGTATTTCCTTCATGAGATATTGCAACACTTAGAAAAAGTGTACAGCGCCAGCAGACAATGAATTTTCAGCACTAAAAAAACGAAACTTCATTAACAGCTAAACCAAACGTTTCCAATGTAAATTTCCACATTTATAGAGTGTAAAAAGGCATCCTGAAGCCTGGGAAGTCATTAATTTGATTGTCCAGTATTTCCCTTATGAGATAATGCCTCACATAGCAAATGTGTACAGTGCGAGCTGAAAATGCATTTTCAGCACTAAAAAACCAAACTTTTATAACAGCTAAACCAAACGTTTCCAATGTAAATTTCCACCTTTATATAGTGTAAAAAGACATCCTGAAGCCTGGGCAGTCATTAATTTGATTGTCCAATATTTCCCTTATGAGATAATGCCTCTCATAGCAAATGTGTACAGCGCGAGCTGAAAATGCATTTACAGCACTAAAAAACCAAACTTTTATAACAGCTAAACCAAACGTTTCAAATGTAAATTTCCACCTTTATATAGTGTAGAAAGGCATCCTGAAGCCTGGAAAGTCATTAATTTGATTGTCCAGTATTTCCTTCATGAGATATTGCAACACTTAGAAAAAGTGTACAGCGCCAGCAGACAATGAATTTTCAGCACTAAAAAAACGAAACTTCATTAACAGCTAAACCAAACGTTTCCAATGTAAATTTCCACATTTATAGAGTGTAAAAAGGCATCCTGAAGCCTGGGCAGTCATTAATTTGATTGTCCAGTATTTCCCTTATGAGATAATGCCTCACATAGCAAATGTGTACAGTGCGAGCTGAAAATGCATTTTCAGCACTAAAAAACCAAACTTTTATAACAGCTAAACCAAACGTTTCCAATGTAAATTTCCACCTTTATATAGTGTAAAAAGACATCCTGAAGCCTGGGCAGTCATTAATTTGATTGTCCAGTATTTCCCTTATGAGATAATGCCTCACATAGCAAATGTGTACAGTGCGAGCTGAAAATGCATTTTCAGCACTAAAAAAAACAAACTTTTATAACAGCTAAACCAAACGTTTCCAATGTAAATTTCCACCTTTATATAGTGTAGAAAGGCATCCTGAAGCCTGGAAAGTCATTAATTTGATTGTCCAATATTTCCCTTATGAGATAATGCCTCTCATAGCAAATGTGTACAGCGCGAGCTGAAAATGCATTTACAGCACTAAAAAACCAAACTTTTAAAACAGCTAAACCAAACGTTTCAAATGTAAATTTCCACCTTTATATAGTGTAAAAAGACATCCTGAAGCCTGGGCAGTCATTAATTTGATTGTCCAGTATTTCCCTTATGAGATAATGCCTCACATAGCAAATGTGGACAGTGCGAGCTGAAAATGCATTTACAGCACTAAAAAACCAAACTTTTATAACAGCTAAACCAAACGTTTCCAATGTACATTTCCACCTTTATATAGTGTAGAAAGGCATCCTGAAGCCTGGAAAGTCATTAATTTGATTGTCCAGTATTTCCTTCATGAGATATTGCAACACTTAGAAAAAGTGTACAGCGCCAGCAGACAATGAATTTTCAGCACTAAAAAAACGAAACTTCATTAACAGCTAAACTAAACGTTTCCAATGTAAATTTCCACCCTTATATAGTGTAAAAAGACATCCTGAAGCCTGGGCAGTCATTAATTTGATTGTCCAATATTTCCCTTATGAGATAATGCCTCTCATAGCAAATGTGTACAGCGCGAGCTGAAAATGCATTTACAGCACTAAAAAACCAAACTTTTATAACAGCTAAACCAAACGTTTCCAATGTAAATTTCCACCTTTATATAGTGTAGAAAGGCATCCTGAAGCCTGGAAAGTCATTAAATTGATTGTCCAGTATTTCCTTCATGAGATATTGCAACACTTAGAAAAAGTGTACAGCGCCAGCAGACAATGAATTTTCAGCACTAAAAAAACGAAACTTCATTAACAGCTAAACCAAACGTTTCCAATGTAAATTTCCACATTTATAGAGTGTAAAAGGGCATCCTGAAGCCTGGGAAGTCATTAATTTGATTGTCCAGTATTTCCCTTATGAGATAATGCCTCACATAGCAAATGTGTACAGTGCGAGCTGAAAATGCATTTACAGCACTAAAAAAACAAACTATTTATAACAGCTAAACCAAACGTTTCCAATGTAAATTTCCACCTTTATATAGTGTAGAAAGGCATCCTGAAGCCTGGAAAGTCATTAATTTGATTGTCCAGTATTTCCTTCATGAGATATTGCAACACTTAGAAAAAGTGTACAGCGCCAGCAGACAATGAATTTTCAGCACTAAAAAAACGAAACTTCATTAACAGCTAAACTAAACGTTTCCAATGTAAATTTCCACCTTTATATAGTGTAAAAATACATCCTGAAGCCTGGGCAGCCATTAATTTGATTGTCCAATATTTCCCTTATGAGATAATGCCTCTCATAGCAAATGTGTACAGCGCGAGCTGAAAATGCATTTACAGCACTAAAAAAACAAACTTTTATAACAGCTAAACCAAACGTTTCCAATGTAAATTTCCACCTTTATATAGTGTAAAAAGACATCCTGAAGCCTGGGCAGTCATTAATTTGATTGTCCAATATTTCCCTTATGAGATAATGCCTCTCATAGCAAATGTGTACAGCGCGAGCTGAAAATGCATTTACAGCACTAAAAAACCAAACTTTTATAACAGCTAAACCAAACGTTTCCAATGTAAATTCCCACCTTTATATAGTGTAAAAAGACATCCTGAAGCCTGGGCAGTCATTAATTTGATTGTCCAATATTTCCCTTATGAGATAATGCCTCTCATAGCAAATGTGTACAGCGCGAGCTGAAAATGCATTTACAGCACTAAAAAACCAAACTTTTATAACAGCTAAACCAAACGTTTCAAATGTAAATTTCCACCTTCATATAGTGTAAAAAGACATCCTGAAGCCTGGGCAGTCATTAATTTGATTGTCCAGTATTTCCCTTAAGAGATAATGCCTCACATAGCAAATGTGGACAGTGCGAGCTGAAAATGCATTTTCAGCACTAAAAAAACCAAACTTTTATAACAGCTAAACCAAACGTTTCCAATGTAAATTTCCACCTTTATATAGTGTAAAAAGACATCCTGAAGCCTGGGCAGTCATTAATTTGATTGTCCAATATTTCCCTTATGAGATAATGCCTCTCATAGCAAATGTGTACAGCGCGAGCTGAAAATGCATTTACAGCACTAAAAAAACCAAACTTTTATAACAGCTAAACCAAACGTTTCCAATGTACATTTCCACCTTTATATAGTGTAGAAAGGCATCCTGAAGCCTGGAAAGTCATTAATTTGATTGTCCAGTATTTCCTTCATGAGATATTGCAACACTTAGAAAAAGTGTACAGCGCCAGCAGACAATGAATTTTCAGCACTAAAAAAACGAAACTTCATTAACAGCTAAACTAAACGTTTCCAATGTAAATTTCCACCCTTATATAGTGTAAAAAGACATCCTGAAGCCTGGGCAGTCATTAATTTGATTGTCCAATATTTCCCTTATGAGATAATGCCTCTCATAGCAAATGTGTACAGCGCGAGCTGAAAATGCATTTACAGCACTAAAAAACCAAACTTTTATAACAGCTAAACCAAACGTTTCCAATGTAAATTTCCACCTTTATATAGTGTAGAAAGGCATCCTGAAGCCTGGAAAGTCATTAATTTGATTGTCCAGTATTTCCTTCATGAGATATTGCAACACTTAGAAAAAGTGTACAGCGCCAGCAGACAATGAATTTTCAGCACTAAAAAAACGAAACTTCATTAACAGCTAAACCAAACGTTTCCAATGTAAATTTCCACATTTATAGAGTGTAAAAAGGCATCCTGAAGCCTGGGAAGTCATTAATTTGATTGTCCAGTATTTCCCTTATGAGATAATGCCTCACATAGCAAATGTGTACAGTGCGAGCTGAAAATGCATTTACAGCACTAAAAAAACAAACTATTTATAACAGCTAAACCAAACGTTTCCAATGTAAATTTCCACCTTTATATAGTGTAGAAAGGCATCCTGAAGCCTGGAAAGTCATTAATTTGAATTTCCAGTATTTCCTTCATGAGATATTGCAACACTTAGAAAAAGTGTACAGCGCCAGCAGACAATGAATTTTCAGCACTAAAAAAACGAAACTTCATTAACAGCTAAACCAAACGTTTCCAATGTAAATTTCCACCTTTATATAGTGTAGAAAGGCATCCTGAAGCCTGGAAAGTCATTAATTTGATTGTCCAGTATTTCCTTCATGAGATATTGCAACACTTAGAAAAAGTGTACAGCGCCAGCAGACAATGAATTTTCAGCACTAAAAAAACGAAACTTCATTAACAGCTAAACTAAACGTTTCCAATGTAAATTTCCACCTTTATATAGTGTAAAAATACATCCTGAAGCCTGGGCAGCCATTAATTTGATTGTCCAATATTTCCCTTATGAGATAATGCCTCTCATAGCAAATGTGTACAGCGCGAGCTGAAAATGCATTTACAGCACTAAAAAAACAAACTTTTATAACAGCTAAACCAAACGTTTCCAATGTAAATTTCCACCTTTATATAGTGTAAAAAGACATCCTGAAGCCTGGGCAGTCATTAATTTGATTGTCCAATATTTCCCTTATGAGATAATGCCTCTCATAGCAAATGTGTACAGCGCGAGCTGAAAATGCATTTACAGCACTAAAAAACCAAACTTTTATAACAGCTAAACCAAACGTTTCCAATGTAAATTCCCACCTTTATATAGTGTAAAAAGACATCCTGAAGCCTGGGCAGTCATTAATTTGATTGTCCAATATTTCCCTTATGAGATAATGCCTCTCATAGCAAATGTGTACAGCGCGAGCTGAAAATGCATTTACAGCACTAAAAAACCAAACTTTTATAACAGCTAAACCAAACGTTTCCAATGTAAATTTCCACCTTTATATAGTGTAAAAAGACATCCTGAAGCCTGGGCAGTCATTAATTTGATTGTCCAATATTTCCCTTATGAGATAATGCCTCTCATAGCAAATGTGTACAGCGCGAGCTGAAAATGCATTTACAGCACTAAAAAAACCAAACTTTTATAACAGCTAAACCAAACGTTTCCAATGTACATTTCCACCTTTATATAGTGTAGAAAGGCATCCTGAAGCCTGGAAAGTCATTAATTTGATTGTCCAGTATTTCCTTCATGAGATATTGCAACACTTAGAAAAAGTGTACAGCGCCAGCAGACAATGAATTTTCAGCACTAAAAAAACGAAACTTCATTAACAGCTAAACCAAACGTTTCCAATGTAAATTTCCACATTTATAGAGTGTAAAAAGGCATCCTGAAGCCTGGGAAGTCATTAATTTGATTGTCCAGTATTTCCCTTATGAGATAATGCCTCTCATAGCAAATGTGTACAGCGCGAGCTGAAAATGCATTTACAGCACTAAAAAAACAAACTTTTATAACAGCTAAACCAAACGTTTCCAATGTAAATTTCCACCTTTATATAGTGTAAAAAGACATCCTGAAGCCTGGGCAGTCATTAATTTGATTGTCCAATATTTCCCTTATGAGATAATGCCTCTCATAGCAAATGTGTACAGCGCGAGCTGAAAATGCATTTACAGCACTAAAAAACCAAACTTTTATAACAGCTAAACCAAACGTTTCCAATGTAAATTTCCACCTTTATATAGTGTAGAAAGGCATCCTGAAGCCTGGAAAGTCATTAATTTGATTGTCCAGTATTTCCTTCATGAGATATTGCAACACTTAGAAAAAGTGTACAGCGCCAGCAGACAATGAATTTTCAGCACTAAAAAAAACGAAACTTCATTAACAGCTAAACCAAACGTTTCCAATGTAAATTTCCACCTTTATATAGTGTAGAAAGGCATCCTGAAGCCTGGAAAGTCATTAATTTGATTGTCCAGTATTTCCTTCATGAGATATTGCAACACTTTAGAAAAAGTGTACAGCGCCAGCAGACAATGAATTTTCAGCACTAAAAAAACGAAACTTCATTAACAGCTAAACCAAACGTTTCCAATGTAAATTTCCACATTTATAGAGTGTAAAAAGGCATCCTGAAGCCTGGGAAGTCATTAATTTGATTGTCCAGTATTTCCCTTATGAGATAATGCCTCACATAGCAAATGTGTACAGTGCGAGCTGAAAATGCATTTTCAGCACTAAAAAACCAAACTTTTATAACAGCTAAACCAAACGTTTCCAATGTAAATTTCCACCTTTATATAGTGTAAAAAGACATCCTGAAGCCTGGGCAGTCATTAATTTGATTGTCCAATATTTCCCTTATGAGATAATGCCTCTCATAGCAAATGTGTACAGCGCGAGCTGAAAATGCATTTACAGCACTAAAAAACCAAACTTTTATAACAGCTAAACCAAACGTTTCAAATGTAAATTTCCACCTTTATATAGTGTAGAAAGGCATCCTGAAGCCTGGAAAGTCATTAATTTGATTGTCCAGTATTTCCTTCATGAGATATTGCAACACTTAGAAAAAGTGTACAGCGCCAGCAGACAATGAATTTTCAGCACTAAAAAAACGAAACTTCATTAACAGCTAAACCAAACGTTTCCAATGTAAATTTCCACATTTATAGAGTGTAAAAAGGCATCCTGAAGCCTGGGCAGTCATTAATTTGATTGTCCAGTATTTCCCTTATGAGATAATGCCTCACATAGCAAATGTGTACAGTGCGAGCTGAAAATGCATTTTCAGCACTAAAAAACCAAACTTTTATAACAGCTAAACCAAACGTTTCCAATGTAAATTTCCACCTTTATATAGTGTAAAAAGACATCCTGAAGCCTGGGCAGTCATTAATTTGATTGTCCAGTATTTCCCTTATGAGATAATGCCTCACATAGCAAATGTGTACAGTGCGAGCTGAAAATGCATTTTCAGCACTAAAAAAAACAAACTTTTATAACAGCTAAACCAAACGTTTCCAATGTAAATTTCCACCTTTATATAGTGTAAAAAGACATCCTGAAGCCTGGGCAGTCATTAATTTGATTGTCCAATATTTCCCTTATGAGATAATGCCTCTCATAGCAAATGTGTACAGCGCGAGCTGAAAATGCATTTACAGCACTAAAAAATCAAACTTTTATAACAGCTAAACCAAACGTTTCCAATGTACATTTCCACCTTTATATAGTGTAGAAAGGTATCCTGAAGCCTGGAAAGTCATTAATTTGATTGTCCAGTATTTCCTTCATGAGATATTGCAACACTTAGAAAAAGTGTACAGCGCCAGCAGACAATGAATTTTCAGCACTAAAAAAACGAAACTTCATTAACAGCTAAACTAAACGTTTCCAATGTAAATTTCCACCCTTATATAGTGTAAAAAGACATCCTGAAGCCTGGGCAGTCATTAATTTGATTGTCCAATATTTCCCTTATGAGATAATGCCTCTCATAGCAAATGTGTACAGTGCGAGCTGAAAATGCATTTACAGCACTAAAAAAACAAACTTTTATAACAGCTAAACCAATCGTTTCCAATGTAAATTTCCACCTTTATATAGTGTAAAAAGACATCCTGAAGCCTGGGCAGTCATTAATTTGATTGTCCAGTATTTCCCTTATGAGATAATGCCTCACATAGCAAATGTGTACAGTGCGAGCTGAAAATGCATTTTCAGCACTAAAAAACCAAACTTTTATAACAGCTAAACCAAACGTTTCCAATGTAAATTTCCACATTTATAGAGTGTAAAAAGGCATCCTGAAGCCTGGGAAGTCATTAATTTGATTGTCCAGTATTTCCCTTATGAGATAATGCCTCACATAGCAAATGTGTACAGTGCGAGCTGAAAATGCATTTACAGCACTAAAAAAAAAAACTTTTATAACAGCTAAACCAAACGTTTCCAATGTAAATTTCCACCTTTATATAGTGTAGAAAGGCATCCTGAAGCCTGGAAAGTCATTAATTTGATTGTCCAGTATTTCCTTCATGAGATATTGCAACACTTTGAAAAAGTGTACAGCGCCAGCAGACAATGAATTTTCAGCACTAAATAAACGAAACTTCATTAACAGCTAAAGTAAACGTTTCCAATGTAAATTTCCACCTTTATATAGTGTAAAAAGACATCCTGAAGCCTGGGCAGCCATTAATTTGATTGTCCAATATTTCCCTTATGAGATAATGCCTCTCATAGCAAATGTGTACAGTGCGAGCTGAAAATGCATTTACAGCACTAAAAAAACAAACTTTTATAACAGCTAAACCAATCGTTTCCAATGTAAATTTCCACCTTTATATAGTGTAAAAAGACATCCTGAAGCCTGGGCAGTCATTAATTTGATTGTCCAATATTTCCCTTATGAGATAATGCCTCTCATAGCAAATGTGTACAGCGCGAGCTGAAAATGCATTTACAGCACTAAAAAACCAAACTTTTATAACAGCTAAACCAAACGTTTCCAATGTAAATTTCCACCTTTATATAGTGTAGAAAGGCATCCTGAAGCCTGGAAAGTCATTAATTTGATTGTCCAGTATTTCCTTCATGAGATATTGCAACACTTAGAAAAAGTGTACAGCGCCAGCAGACAATGAATTTTCAGCACTAAAAAAACGAAACTTCATTAACAGCTAAACTAAACGTTTCCAATGTAAATTTCCACCTTTATATAGTGTAAAAATACATCCTGAAGCCTGGGCAGCCATTAATTTGATTGTCCAATATTTCCCTTATGAGATAATGCCTCTCATAGCAAATGTGTACAGCGCGAGCTGAAAATGCATTTACAGCACTAAAAAACCAAACTTTTATAACAGCTAAACCAAACGTTTCCAATGTAAATTTCCACCTTTATATAGTGTAGAAAGGCATCCTGAAGCCTGGAAAGTCATTAATTTGATTGTCCAGTATTTCCTTCATGAGATATTGCAACACTTAGAAAAAGTGTACAGCGTCAGCAGACAATGAATTTTCAGCACTAAAAAAACGAAACTTCATTAACAGCTAAACCAAACGTTTCCAATGTAAATTTCCACATTTATAGAGTGTAAAAAGGCATCCTGAAGCCTGGGAAGTCATTAATTTGATTGTCCAGTATTTCCCTTATGAGATAATGCCTCACATAGCAAATGTGTACAGTGCGAGCTGAAAATGCATTTTCAGCACTAAAAAACCAAACTTTTATAACAGCTAAACCAAACGTTTCCAATGTAAATTTCCACCTTTATATAGTGTAAAAAGACATCCTGAAGCCTGGGCAGTCATTAATTTGATTGTCCAATATTTCCCTTATGAGATAATGCCTCTCATAGCAAATGTGTACAGCGCGAGCTGAAAATGCATTTACAGCACTAAAAAACCAAACTTTTATAACAGCTAAACCAAACGTTTCAAATGTAAATTTCCACCTTTATATAGTGTAGAAAGGCATCCTGAAGCCTGGAAAGTCATTAATTTGATTGTCCAGTATTTCCTTCATGAGATATTGCAACACTTAGAAAAAGTGTACAGCGCCAGCAGACAATGAATTTTCAGCACTAAAAAAACGAAACTTCATTAACAGCTAAACCAAACGTTTCCAATGTAAATTTCCACATTTATAGAGTGTAAAAAGGCATCCTGAAGCCTGGGCAGTCATTAATTTGATTGTCCAGTATTTCCCTTATGAGATAATGCCTCACATAGCAAATGTGTACAGTGCGAGCTGAAAATGCATTTTCAGCACTAAAAAACCAAACTTTTATAACAGCTAAACCAAACGTTTCCAATGTAAATTTCCACCTTTATATAGTGTAAAAAGACATCCTGAAGCCTGGGCAGTCATTAATTTGATTGTCCAGTATTTCCCTTATGAGATAATGCCTCACATAGCAAATGTGTACAGTGCGAGCTGAAAATGCATTTTCAGCACTAAAAAAAACAAACTTTTATAACAGCTAAACCAAACGTTTCCAATGTAAATTTCCACCTTTATATAGTGTAAAAAGACATCCTGAAGCCTGGGCAGTCATTAATTTGATTGTCCAATATTTCCCTTATGAGATAATGCCTCTCATAGCAAATGTGTACAGCGCGAGCTGAAAATGCATTTACAGCACTAAAAAACCAAACTTTTACAACAGCTAAACCAAACGTTTCCAATGTACATTTCCACCTTTATATAGTGTAGAAAGGCATCCTGAAGCCTGGAAAGTCATTAATTTGATTGTCCAGTATTTCCTTCATGAGATATTGCAACACTTAGAAAAAGTGTACAGCGCCAGCAGACAATGAATTTTCAGCACTAAAAAAACGAAACTTCATTAACAGCTAAACTAAACGTTTCCAATGTAAATTTCCACCCTTATATAGTGTAAAAAGACATCCTGAAGCCTGGGCAGTCATTAATTTGATTGTCCAATATTTCCCTTATGAGATAATGCCTCTCATAGCAAATGTGTACAGTGCGAGCTGAAAATGCATTTACAGCACTAAAAAAACAAACTTTTATAACAGCTAAACCAAACGTTTCCAATGTAAATTTCCACCTATATATAGTGTAAAAAGACATCCTGAAGCCTGGGCAGTCATTAATTTGATTGTCCAATATTTCCCTTATGAGAAAATGCCTCTCATAGCAAATGTGTACAGCGCGAGCTGAAAATGCATTTACAGCACTAAAAAACCAAACTTTTATAACAGCTAAACCAAACGTTTCCAATGTAAATTTCCACCTTTATATAGTGTAGAAAGGCATCCTGAAGCCTGGAAAGTCATTAATTTGATTGTCCAGTATTTCCTTCATGAGATATTGCAACACTTAGAAAAAGTGTACAGCGCCAGCAGACAATGAATTTTCAGCACTAAATAAACGAAACTTCATTAACAGCTAAAGTAAACGTTTCCAATGTAAATTTCCACCTTTATATAGTGTAAAAAGACATCCTGAAGCCTGGGCAGTCATTAATTTGATTGTCCAATATTTCCCTTATGAGATAATGCCTCTCATAGCAAATGTGTACAGTGCGAGCTGAAAATGCATTTACAGCACTAAAAAAACAAACTTTTATAACAGCTAAACCAAACGTTTCCAATGTAAATTTCCACCTTTATATAGTGTAAAAAGACATCCTGAAGCCTGGGCAGTCATTAATTTGATTGTCCAATATTTCCCTTATGAGATAATGCCTCTCATAGCAAATGTGTACAGCGCGAGCTGAAAATGCATTTACAGCACTAAAAAACCAAACTTTTATAACAGCTAAACCAAACGTTTCCAATGTAAATTTCCACCTTTATATAGTGTAGAAAGGCATCCTGAAGCCTGGAAAGTCATTAATTTGATTGTCCAGTATTTCCTTCATGAGATATTGCAACACTTAGAAAAAGTGTACAGCGCCAGCAGACAATGAATTTTCAGCACTAAAAAAACGAAACTTCATTAACAGCTAAACCAAACGTTTCCAATGTAAATTTCCACATTTATAGAGTGTAAAAAGGCATCCTGAAGCCTGGGAAGTCATTAATTTGATTGTCCAGTATTTCCCTTATGAGATAATGCCTCACATAGCAAATGTGTACAGTGCGAGCTGAAAATGCATTTACAGCACTAAAAAAAAAAACTTTTATAACAGCTAAACCAAACGTTTCCAATGTAAATTTCCACCTTTATATAGTGTAGAAAGGCATCCTGAAGCCTGGAAAGTCATTAATTTGATTGTCCAGTATTTCCTTCATGAGATATTGCAACACTTTGAAAAAGTGTACAGCGCCAGCAGACAATGAATTTTCAGCACTAAATAAACGAAACTTCATTAACAGCTAAAGTAAACGTTTCCAATGTAAATTTCCACCTTTATATAGTGTAAAAAGACATCCTGAAGCCTGGGCAGCCATTAATTTGATTGTCCAATATTTCCCTTATGAGATAATGCCTCTCATAGCAAATGTGTACAGTGCGAGCTGAAAATGCATTTACAGCACTAAAAAAACAAACTTTTATAACAGCTAAACCAATCGTTTCCAATGTAAATTTCCACCTTTATATAGTGTAAAAAGACATCCTGAAGCCTGGGCAGTCATTAATTTGATTGTCCAATATTTCCCTTATGAGATAATGCCTCTCATAGCAAATGTGTACAGCGCGAGCTGAAAATGCATTTACAGCACTAAAAAACCAAACTTTTATAACAGCTAAACCAAACGTTTCCAATGTAAATTTCCACCTTTATATAGTGTAGAAAGGCATCCTGAAGCCTGGAAAGTCATTAATTTGATTGTCCAGTATTTCCTTCATGAGATATTGCAACACTTAGAAAAAGTGTACAGCGCCAGCAGACAATGAATTTTCAGCACTAAAAAAAACGAAACTTCATTAACAGCTAAACCAAACGTTTCCAATGTAAATTTCCACATTTATAGAGTGTAAAAAGGCATCCTGAAGCCTGGGAAGTCATTAATTTGATTGTCCAGTATTTCCCTTATGAGATAATGCCTCTCATTGCAAATGTGTACAGCGCGAGCTGAAAATGCATTTTCAGCACTAAAAAAACAAACTTTTATAACACCTAAACCAAACGTTTCCAATGTAAATTTCCTCCTTTATATAGTGTAAAAAGACATCCTGAAGCCTGGGCAGTCATTAATTTGATTGTCCAATATTTCCCTTATGAGATAATGCCTCTCATAGCAAATGTGTACAGCGCGAGCTGAAAATGCATTTACAGCACTAAAAAACCAAACTTTTATAACAGCTAAACCAAACGTTTCCAATGTAAATTTCACCCTTTATATAGTGTAGAAAGGCATCCTGAAGCCTGGAAAGTCATTAATTTGATTGTCCAGTATTTCCTTCATGAGATATTGCAACATTTAGAAAAAGTGTACAGCGCCAGCAGACAATGAATTTTCAGCACTAAAAAAACGAAACTTCATTAACAGCTAAACAAAACGTTTCCAATGTAAATTTCCACCTTTATATAGTGTAAAAAGACATCCTGAAGCCCGGGCAGCCATTAATTTGATTGTCCAATATTTCCCTTATGAGATAATGCCTCTCATAGCAAATGTGTACAGCGCGAGCTGAAAATGCATTTACAGCACTAAAAAACCAAACTTTTATAACAGCTAAACCAAACGTTTCCATTGTAAATTTCCACCTTTATATAGTGTAAAAAGACATCCTGAAGCCTGGGCAGTCATTAATTTGATTGTCCAATATTTCCCTTATGAGATAATGCCTCTCATAGCAAATGTGTACAGCGCGAGCTGAAAATGCATTTACAGCACTAAAAAACCAAACTTTTATAACAGCTTAACCAAACGTTTCCAATGTAAATTTCCACCTTTATATAGTGTAGAAAGGCATCCTGAAGCCTGGAAAGTCATTAATTTGATTGTCCAGTATTTCCTTCATGAGATATTGCAACACTTAGAAAAAGTGTACAGCGCCAGCAGACAATGAATTTTCAGCACTAAAAAAACGAAACTTCATTAACAGCTAAACTAAATGTTTCCAATGTAAATTTCCACCTTTATATAGTGTAAAAAGACATCCTGAAGCCTGGGCAGTCATTAATTTGATTGTCCAATATTTCCCTTATGAGATAATGCCTCTCATAGCAAATGTGTACAGCGCGAGCTGAAAATGCATTTACAGCACTAAAAAACCAAACTTTTATAACAGCTAAACCAAACGTTTCCAATGTAAATTTCCACCTTGAAAGAGTGTAAAAAGACATCCTGAAGCCTGGGCAGTCATTAATTTGATTGTCCAATATTTCCCTTATGAGATAATGCCTCTCATAGCAAATGTGTACAGCGCGAGCTGAAAATGCATTTACAGCACTAAAAAACCAAACTTTTATAACAGCTAAACCAAACGTTTCCAATGTAAATTTCTACCTTTATATAGTGTAGAAAGGCATCCTGAAGCCTGGAAAGTCATTAATTTGATTGTCCAGTATTTCCTTCATGAGATATTGCAACACTTAGAAAAAGTGTACAGCGCCAGCAGACAATGAATTTTCAGCACTAAAAAAACGAAACTTCATTAACAGCTAAACTAAACGTTTCCAATGTAAATTTCCACCTTTATATAGTGTAAAAAGACATTCTGAAGCCTGGGCAGTCATTAATTTGATTGTCCAATATTTCCCTTATGAGATAATGCCTCTAATAGCAAATGTGTACAGCGCGAGCTGAAAATGCATTTACAGCACTAAAAAACCAAACTTTTATAACAGCTTAACCAAACGTTTCCAATGTAAGTTTCCACCTTTATATAGTGTAGAAAGGCATCCTGAAGCCTGGAAAGTCATTAATTTGATTGTCCAGTATTTCCTTCATGAGATATTGCAACACTTAGAAAAAGTGTACAGCGCCAGCAGACAATGAATTTTCAGCACTAAAAAAACGAAACTTCATTAACAGCTAAACTAAATGTTTCCAATGTAAATTTCCACCTTTATATAGTGTAAAAAGACATCCTGAAGCCTGGGCAGTCATTAATTTGATTGTCCAATATTTCCCTTATGAGATAATGCCTCTCATAGCAAATGTGTACAGCGCGAGCTGAAAATGCATTTACAGCACTAAAAAACCAAACTTTTATAACAGCTAAACCAAACGTTTCCAATGTAAATTTCCACCTTGAAAGAGTGTAAAAAGACATCCTGAAGCCTGGGCAGTCATTAATTTGATTGTCCAATATTTCCCTTATGAGATAATGCCTCTCATAGCAAATGTGTACAGCGCGAGCTGAAAATGCATTTACAGCACTAAAAAACCAAACTTTTATAACAGCTAAACCAAACGTTTCCAATGTAAATTTCTACCTTTATATAGTGTAGAAAGGCATCCTGAAGCCTGGAAAGTCATTAATTTGATTGTCCAGTATTTCCTTCATGAGATATTGCAACACTTAGAAAAAGTGTACAGCGCCAGCAGACAATGAATTTTCAGCACTAAAAAAACGAAACTTCATTAACAGCTAAACCAAACGTTTCCAATGTAAATTTCCACATTTATAGAGTGTAAAAAGGCATCCTGAAGCCTGGGAAGTCATTAATTTGATTGTCCAGTATTTCCCTTATGAGATAATGCCTCACATAGCAAATGTGTACAGTGCGAGCTGAAAATGCATTTTCAGCACTAAAAAAACAAACTTTTATAACAGCTAAACTAAACGTTTCCAATGTAATTTTCCACCTTTATATAGTGTAAAAAGACATCCTGAAGCCTGGGCAGTCATTAATTTGATTGTCCAATATTTCCCTTATGAGATAATGCCTCTCATAGCAAATGTGTACAGCGCGAGCTGAAAATGCATTTACAGCACTAAAAAAACAAACTTTTATAACAGCTAAACTAAACGTTTCCAATGTAAATTTCCACCTTTATATAGTGTAAAAAGACATCCTGAAGCCTGGGCAGTCATTAATTTGATTGTCCAATATTTCCCTTATGAGATAATGCCTCTCATAGCAAATGTGTACAGCGCGAGCTGAAAATGCATTTACAGCACTAAAAACCCAAACTTTTATAACAGCTAAACCAAACGTTTCCAATGTAAATTTCCACCTTTATATAGTGTAGAAAGGCATCCTGAAGCCTGGAAAGTCATTAATGTGATTGTCCAGTATTTCCTTCATGAGATATTGCAACACTTAGAAAAAGTGTACAGCGCCAGTAGACAATGAATTTTCAGCACTAAAAAAACGAAACTTCATTAACAGCTAAACTAAACGTTTCCAATGTAAATTTCCACCTTTATATAGTGTAAAAAGACATCCTGAAGCCTGGGCAGTCATTAATTTGATTGTCCAATATTTCCCTTATGAGATAATGCCTCTCATAGCAAATGTGTACAGCGCGAGCTGAAAATGCATTTACAGCACTAAAAAACCAAACTTTTATAACAGCTAAACCAAACGTTTCCAATGTAAATTTCCACCTTTATATAGTGTAGAAAGGCATCCTGGAGCCTGGAAAGTCATTAATTTGATTGTCCAGTATTTCCTTCATGAGATATTGCAACACTTAGAAAAAGTGTACAGCGCCAGCAGACAATGAATTTTCAGCACTAAAAAAACCAAACTTTTATAACAGCTAAACCAAACGTTTCCAATGTAAATTTCCACCTTTATATAGTGTAAAAAGACATCCTGAAGCCTGGGCAGTCATTAATTTGATTGTCCAGTATTTCCCTTATGAGATAATGCCTCACATAGCAAATGTGTACAGCGCGAGCTGAAAATGCATTTACAGCACTAAAAAAACCAAACTTTTATAACAGCTAAACCAAACGTTTCCAATGTAAATTTCCACCTTTATATAGTGTAGAAAGGCATCCTGAAGCCTGGAAAGTCATTAATTTGATTGTCCAGTATTTCCTTCATGAGATATTGCAACATTTAGAAAAAGTGTACAGCGCCAGCAGACAATGAATTTTCAGCACTAAAAAAACGAAACTTCATTTAACAGCTAAACTAAACGTTTCCAATGTAAATTTCCACCTTTATATAGTGTAAAAAGACATCCTGAAGCCCGGGCAGCCATTAATTTGATTGTCCAATATTTCCCTTATGAGATAATGCCTCTCATAGCAAATGTGTACAGCGCGAGCTGAAAATGCATTTACAGCACTAAAAAACCAAACTTTTATAACAGCTAAACCAAACGTTTCCAATGTAAATTTCCACCTTTATATAGTGTAAAAAGACATCCTGAAGCTGCGCAGTCATTAATTTGATTGTCCAATATTTCCCTTATGAGATAATGCCTCTCATAGCAAATGTGTACAGCGCGAGCTGAAAATGCATTTACAGCACTAAAAACCCAAACTTTTATAACAGCTAAACCAAACGTTTCCAATGTAAATTTCCACCTTTATATAGTGTAGAAAGGCATCCTGAAGCCTGGAAAGTCATTAATTTGATTGTCCAGTATTTCCTTCATGAGATATTGCAACACTTAGAAAAGGTGTACGCGCCAGCAGACAATGAATTTTCAGCACTAAAAAAACGAAACTTCATTAACAGCTAAACCAAACGTTTCCAATGTAAATTTCCACATTTATAGAGTGTAAAAATGCATCCTGAAGCCTGGGAAGTCATTAATTTGATTGTCCAGTATTTCCCTTATGAGATAATGCCTCACATAGCAAATGTGTACAGTGCGAGCTGAAAATGCATTTTCAGCACTAAAAAACCAAACTTTTATAACAGCTAAACCAAACGTTTCCAATGTAAATTTCCACCTTTATATAGTGTAAAAAGACATCCTGAAGCCTGGGCAGTCATTAATTTGATTGTCCAATATTTCCCTTATGAGATAATGCCTCTCATAGCAAATGTGTACAGCGCGAGCTGAAAATGCATTTACAGCACTAAAAAACCAAACTTTTATAACAGCTAAACCAAACGTTTCCAATGTAAATTTCCACCTTTATATAGTGTAGAAAGGCATCCTGAAGCCTGGAAAGTCATTAATGTGATTGTCCAGTATTTCCTTCATGAGATATTGCAACACTTAGAAAAAGTGTACAGCGCCAGTAGACAATGAATTTTCAGCACTAAAAAAACGAAACTTCATTAACAGCTAAACTAAACGTTTCCAATGTAAATTTCCACCTTTATATAGTGTAAAAAGACATCCTGAAGCCTGGGCAGTCATTAATTTGATTGTCCAGTATTTCCCTTATGAGATAATGCCTCACATAGCAAATGTGTACAGTGCGAGCTGAAAATGCATTTTCAGCACTAAAAAAAACAAACTTTTATAACAGCTAAACCAAACGTTTCCAATGTAAATTTCCACCTTTATATAGTGTAAAAAGACATCCTGAAGCCTGGGCAGTCATTAATTTGATTGTCCAATATTTCCCTTATGAGATAATGCCTCTCATAGCAAATGTGTACAGCGCGAGCTGAAAATGCATTTACAGCACTAAAAAACCAAACTTTTATAACAGCTAAACCAAACGTTTCCAATGTACATTTCCACCTTTATATAGTGTAGAAAGGCATCCTGAAGCCTGGAAAGTCATTAATTTGATTGTCCAGTATTTCCTTCATGAGATATTGCAACACTTAGAAAAAGTGTACAGCGCCAGCAGACAATGAATTTTCAGCACTAAAAAAACGAAACTTCATTAACAGCTAAACTAAACGTTTCCAATGTAAATTTCCACCCTTATATAGTGTAAAAAGACATCCTGAAGCCTGGGCAGTCATTAATTTGATTGTCCAATATTTCCCTTATGAGATAATGCCTCTCATAGCAAATGTGTACAGTGCGAGCTGAAAATGCATTTACAGCACTAAAAAAACAAACTTTTATAACAGCTAAACCAAACGTTTCCAATGTAAATTTCCACCTATATATAGTGTAAAAAGACATCCTGAAGCCTGGGCAGTCATTAATTTGATTGTCCAATATTTCCCTTATGAGAAAATGCCTCTCATAGCAAATGTGTACAGCGCGAGCTGAAAATGCATTTACAGCACTAAAAAACCAAACTTTTATAACAGCTAAACCAAACGTTTCCAATGTAAATTTCCACCTTTATATAGTGTAGAAAGGCATCCTGAAGCCTGGAAAGTCATTAATTTGATTGTCCAGTATTTCCTTCATGAGATATTGCAACACTTAGAAAAAGTGTACAGCGCCAGCAGACAATGAATTTTCAGCACTAAATAAACGAAACTTCATTAACAGCTAAAGTAAACGTTTCCAATGTAAATTTCCACCTTTATATAGTGTAAAAAGACATCCTGAAGCCTGGGCAGTCATTAATTTGATTGTCCAATATTTCCCTTATGAGATAATGCCTCTCATAGCAAATGTGTACAGTGCGAGCTGAAAATGCATTTACAGCACTAAAAAAACAAACTTTTATAACAGCTAAACCAAACGTTTCCAATGTAAATTTCCACCTTTATATAGTGTAAAAAGACATCCTGAAGCCTGGGCAGTCATTAATTTGATTGTCCAATATTTCCCTTATGAGATAATGCCTCTCATAGCAAATGTGTACAGCGCGAGCTGAAAATGCATTTACAGCACTAAAAAACCAAACTTTTATAACAGCTAAACCAAACGTTTCCAATGTAAATTTCCACCTTTATATAGTGTAGAAAGGCATCCTGAAGCCTGGAAAGTCATTAATTTGATTGTCCAGTATTTCCTTCATGAGATATTGCAACACTTAGAAAAAGTGTACAGCGCCAGCAGACAATGAATTTTCAGCACTAAAAAAACGAAACTTCATTAACAGCTAAACCAAACGTTTCCAATGTAAATTTCCACATTTATAGAGTGTAAAAAGGCATCCTGAAGCCTGGGAAGTCATTAATTTGATTGTCCAGTATTTCCCTTATGAGATAATGCCTCACATAGCAAATGTGTACAGTGCGAGCTGAAAATGCATTTACAGCACTAAAAAAAAAAACTTTTATAACAGCTAAACCAAACGTTTCCAATGTAAATTTCCACCTTTATATAGTGTAGAAAGGCATCCTGAAGCCTGGAAAGTCATTAATTTGATTGTCCAGTATTTCCTTCATGAGATATTGCAACACTTTGAAAAAGTGTACAGCGCCAGCAGACAATGAATTTTCAGCACTAAATAAACGAAACTTCATTAACAGCTAAAGTAAACGTTTCCAATGTAAATTTCCACCTTTATATAGTGTAAAAAGACATCCTGAAGCCTGGGCAGCCATTAATTTGATTGTCCAATATTTCCCTTATGAGATAATGCCTCTCATAGCAAATGTGTACAGTGCGAGCTGAAAATGCATTTACAGCACTAAAAAAACAAACTTTTATAACAGCTAAACCAATCGTTTCCAATGTAAATTTCCACCTTTATATAGTGTAAAAAGACATCCTGAAGCCTGGGCAGTCATTAATTTGATTGTCCAATATTTCCCTTATGAGATAATGCCTCTCATAGCAAATGTGTACAGCGCGAGCTGAAAATGCATTTACAGCACTAAAAAACCAAACTTTTATAACAGCTAAACCAAACGTTTCCAATGTAAATTTCCACCTTTATATAGTGTAGAAAGGCATCCTGAAGCCTGGAAAGTCATTAATTTGATTGTCCAGTATTTCCTTCATGAGATATTGCAACACTTAGAAAAAGTGTACAGCGCCAGCAGACAATGAATTTTCAGCACTAAAAAAAACGAAACTTCATTAACAGCTAAACCAAACGTTTCCAATGTAAATTTCCACATTTATAGAGTGTAAAAAGGCATCCTGAAGCCTGGGAAGTCATTAATTTGATTGTCCAGTATTTCCCTTATGAGATAATGCCTCTCATTGCAAATGTGTACAGCGCGAGCTGAAAATGCATTTTCAGCACTAAAAAAACAAACTTTTATAACACCTAAACCAAACGTTTCCAATGTAAATTTCCTCCTTTATATAGTGTAAAAAGACATCCTGAAGCCTGGGCAGTCATTAATTTGATTGTCCAATATTTCCCTTATGAGATAATGCCTCTCATAGCAAATGTGTACAGCGCGAGCTGAAAATGCATTTACAGCACTAAAAAACCAAACTTTTATAACAGCTAAACCAAACGTTTCCAATGTAAATTTCACCCTTTATATAGTGTAGAAAGGCATCCTGAAGCCTGGAAAGTCATTAATTTGATTGTCCAGTATTTCCTTCATGAGATATTGCAACATTTAGAAAAAGTGTACAGCGCCAGCAGACAATGAATTTTCAGCACTAAAAAAACGAAACTTCATTAACAGCTAAACAAAACGTTTCCAATGTAAATTTCCACCTTTATATAGTGTAAAAAGACATCCTGAAGCCCGGGCAGCCATTAATTTGATTGTCCAATATTTCCCTTATGAGATAATGCCTCTCATAGCAAATGTGTACAGCGCGAGCTGAAAATGCATTTACAGCACTAAAAAACCAAACTTTTATAACAGCTAAACCAAACGTTTCCATTGTAAATTTCCACCTTTATATAGTGTAAAAAGACATCCTGAAGCCTGGGCAGTCATTAATTTGATTGTCCAATATTTCCCTTATGAGATAATGCCTCTCATAGCAAATGTGTACAGCGCGAGCTGAAAATGCATTTACAGCACTAAAAAACCAAACTTTTATAACAGCTTAACCAAACGTTTCCAATGTAAATTTCCACCTTTATATAGTGTAGAAAGGCATCCTGAAGCCTGGAAAGTCATTAATTTGATTGTCCAGTATTTCCTTCATGAGATATTGCAACACTTAGAAAAAGTGTACAGCGCCAGCAGACAATGAATTTTCAGCACTAAAAAAACGAAACTTCATTAACAGCTAAACTAAATGTTTCCAATGTAAATTTCCACCTTTATATAGTGTAAAAAGACATCCTGAAGCCTGGGCAGTCATTAATTTGATTGTCCAATATTTCCCTTATGAGATAATGCCTCTCATAGCAAATGTGTACAGCGCGAGCTGAAAATGCATTTACAGCACTAAAAAACCAAACTTTTATAACAGCTAAACCAAACGTTTCCAATGTAAATTTCCACCTTGAAAGAGTGTAAAAAGACATCCTGAAGCCTGGGCAGTCATTAATTTGATTGTCCAATATTTCCCTTATGAGATAATGCCTCTCATAGCAAATGTGTACAGCGCGAGCTGAAAATGCATTTACAGCACTAAAAAACCAAACTTTTATAACAGCTAAACCAAACGTTTCCAATGTAAATTTCTACCTTTATATAGTGTAGAAAGGCATCCTGAAGCCTGGAAAGTCATTAATTTGATTGTCCAGTATTTCCTTCATGAGATATTGCAACACTTAGAAAAAGTGTACAGCGCCAGCAGACAATGAATTTTCAGCACTAAAAAAACGAAACTTCATTAACAGCTAAACTAAACGTTTCCAATGTAAATTTCCACCTTTATATAGTGTAAAAAGACATTCTGAAGCCTGGGCAGTCATTAATTTGATTGTCCAATATTTCCCTTATGAGATAATGCCTCTAATAGCAAATGTGTACAGCGCGAGCTGAAAATGCATTTACAGCACTAAAAAACCAAACTTTTATAACAGCTTAACCAAACGTTTCCAATGTAAGTTTCCACCTTTATATAGTGTAGAAAGGCATCCTGAAGCCTGGAAAGTCATTAATTTGATTGTCCAGTATTTCCTTCATGAGATATTGCAACACTTAGAAAAAGTGTACAGCGCCAGCAGACAATGAATTTTCAGCACTAAAAAAACGAAACTTCATTAACAGCTAAACTAAATGTTTCCAATGTAAATTTCCACCTTTATATAGTGTAAAAAGACATCCTGAAGCCTGGGCAGTCATTAATTTGATTGTCCAATATTTCCCTTATGAGATAATGCCTCTCATAGCAAATGTGTACAGCGCGAGCTGAAAATGCATTTACAGCACTAAAAAACCAAACTTTTATAACAGCTAAACCAAACGTTTCCAATGTAAATTTCCACCTTGAAAGAGTGTAAAAAGACATCCTGAAGCCTGGGCAGTCATTAATTTGATTGTCCAATATTTCCCTTATGAGATAATGCCTCTCATAGCAAATGTGTACAGCGCGAGCTGAAAATGCATTTACAGCACTAAAAAACCAAACTTTTATAACAGCTAAACCAAACGTTTCCAATGTAAATTTCTACCTTTATATAGTGTAGAAAGGCATCCTGAAGCCTGGAAAGTCATTAATTTGATTGTCCAGTATTTCCTTCATGAGATATTGCAACACTTAGAAAAAGTGTACAGCGCCAGCAGACAATGAATTTTCAGCACTAAAAAAACGAAACTTCATTAACAGCTAAACCAAACGTTTCCAATGTAAATTTCCACATTTATAGAGTGTAAAAAGGCATCCTGAAGCCTGGGAAGTCATTAATTTGATTGTCCAGTATTTCCCTTATGAGATAATGCCTCACATAGCAAATGTGTACAGTGCGAGCTGAAAATGCATTTTCAGCACTAAAAAAACAAACTTTTATAACAGCTAAACTAAACGTTTCCAATGTAATTTTCCACCTTTATATAGTGTAAAAAGACATCCTGAAGCCTGGGCAGTCATTAATTTGATTGTCCAATATTTCCCTTATGAGATAATGCCTCTCATAGCAAATGTGTACAGCGCGAGCTGAAAATGCATTTACAGCACTAAAAAAACAAACTTTTATAACAGCTAAACTAAACGTTTCCAATGTAAATTTCCACCTTTATATAGTGTAAAAAGACATCCTGAAGCCTGGGCAGTCATTAATTTGATTGTCCAATATTTCCCTTATGAGATAATGCCTCTCATAGCAAATGTGTACAGCGCGAGCTGAAAATGCATTTACAGCACTAAAAACCCAAACTTTTATAACAGCTAAACCAAACGTTTCCAATGTAAATTTCCACCTTTATATAGTGTAGAAAGGCATCCTGAAGCCTGGAAAGTCATTAATGTGATTGTCCAGTATTTCCTTCATGAGATATTGCAACACTTAGAAAAAGTGTACAGCGCCAGTAGACAATGAATTTTCAGCACTAAAAAAACGAAACTTCATTAACAGCTAAACTAAACGTTTCCAATGTAAATTTCCACCTTTATATAGTGTAAAAAGACATCCTGAAGCCTGGGCAGTCATTAATTTGATTGTCCAATATTTCCCTTATGAGATAATGCCTCTCATAGCAAATGTGTACAGCGCGAGCTGAAAATGCATTTACAGCACTAAAAAACCAAACTTTTATAACAGCTAAACCAAACGTTTCCAATGTAAATTTCCACCTTTATATAGTGTAGAAAGGCATCCTGGAGCCTGGAAAGTCATTAATTTGATTGTCCAGTATTTCCTTCATGAGATATTGCAACACTTAGAAAAAGTGTACAGCGCCAGCAGACAATGAATTTTCAGCACTAAAAAAACCAAACTTTTATAACAGCTAAACCAAACGTTTCCAATGTAAATTTCCACCTTTATATAGTGTAAAAAGACATCCTGAAGCCTGGGCAGTCATTAATTTGATTGTCCAGTATTTCCCTTATGAGATAATGCCTCACATAGCAAATGTGTACAGCGCGAGCTGAAAATGCATTTACAGCACTAAAAAAACCAAACTTTTATAACAGCTAAACCAAACGTTTCCAATGTAAATTTCCACCTTTATATAGTGTAGAAAGGCATCCTGAAGCCTGGAAAGTCATTAATTTGATTGTCCAGTATTTCCTTCATGAGATATTGCAACATTTAGAAAAAGTGTACAGCGCCAGCAGACAATGAATTTTCAGCACTAAAAAAACGAAACTTCATTAACAGCTAAACTAAACGTTTCCAATGTAAATTTCCACCTTTATATAGTGTAAAAAGACATCCTGAAGCCCGGGCAGCCATTAATTTGATTGTCCAATATTTCCCTTATGAGATAATGCCTCTCATAGCAAATGTGTACAGCGCGAGCTGAAAATGCATTTACAGCACTAAAAAACCAAACTTTTATAACAGCTAAACCAAACGTTTCCAATGTAAATTTCCACCTTTATATAGTGTAAAAAGACATCCTGAAGCTGCGCAGTCATTAATTTGATTGTCCAATATTTCCCTTATGAGATAATGCCTCTCATAGCAAATGTGTACAGCGCGAGCTGAAAATGCATTTACAGCACTAAAAACCCAAACTTTTATAACAGCTAAACCAAACGTTTCCAATGTAAATTTCCACCTTTATATAGTGTAGAAAGGCATCCTGAAGCCTGGAAAGTCATTAATTTGATTGTCCAGTATTTCCTTCATGAGATATTGCAACACTTAGAAAAGGTGTACGCGCCAGCAGACAATGAATTTTCAGCACTAAAAAAACGAAACTTCATTAACAGCTAAACCAAACGTTTCCAATGTAAATTTCCACATTTATAGAGTGTAAAAATGCATCCTGAAGCCTGGGAAGTCATTAATTTGATTGTCCAGTATTTCCCTTATGAGATAATGCCTCACATAGCAAATGTGTACAGTGCGAGCTGAAAATGCATTTTCAGCACTAAAAAACCAAACTTTTATAACAGCTAAACCAAACGTTTCCAATGTAAATTTCCACCTTTATATAGTGTAAAAAGACATCCTGAAGCCTGGGCAGTCATTAATTTGATTGTCCAATATTTCCCTTATGAGATAATGCCTCTCATAGCAAATGTGTACAGCGCGAGCTGAAAATGCATTTACAGCACTAAAAAACCAAACTTTTATAACAGCTAAACCAAACGTTTCCAATGTAAATTTCCACCTTTATATAGTGTAGAAAGGCATCCTGAAGCCTGGAAAGTCATTAATGTGATTGTCCAGTATTTCCTTCATGAGATATTGCAACACTTAGAAAAAGTGTACAGCGCCAGTAGACAATGAATTTTCAGCACTAAAAAAACGAAACTTCATTAACAGCTAAACTAAACGTTTCCAATGTAAATTTCCACCTTTATATAGTGTAAAAAGACATCCTGAAGCCTGGGCAGTCATTAATTTGATTGTCCAATATTTCCCTTATGAGATAATGCCTCTCATAGCAAATGTGTACAGCGCGAGCTGAAAATGCATTTACAGCACTAAAAAACCAAACTTTTATAACAGCTAAACCAAACGTTTCCAATGTAAATTTCCACCTTTATATAGTGTAGAAAGGCATCCTGGAGCCTGGAAAGTCATTAATTTGATTGTCCAGTATTTCCTTCATGAGATATTGCAACACTTAGAAAAGGTGTACAGCGCCAGCAGACAATGAATTTTCAGCACTAAAAAAACCAAACTTTTATAACAGCTAAACCAAACGTTTCCAATGTAAATTTCCACCTTTATATAGTGTAAAAAGACATCCTGAAGCCTGGGCAGTCATTAATTTGATTGTCCAGTATTTCCCTTATGAGATAATGCCTCACATAGCAAATGTGTACAGCGCGAGCTGAAAATGCATTTACAGCACTAAAAAACCAAACTTTTATAACAGCTAAATCAAACGTTTCCAATGTAAATTTCCACCTTTATATAGTGTAGAAAGGCATCCTGAAGCCTGGAAAGTCATTAATTTGATTGTCCAGTATTTCCTACATGAGATATTGCAAAACTTAGAAAAAGTGTACAGCGCCAGCAGACAATGAATTTTCAGCACTAAAAAAACGAAACTTCATTAACAGCTAAACCAAACGTTTCCAATGTAAATTTCCACATTTATAGAGTGTAAAAAGGCATCCTGAAGCCTGGGAAGTCATTAATTTGATTGTCCAGTATTTCCCTTATGAGATAATGCCTCACATAGCAAATGTGTACAGTGCGAGCTGAAAATGCATTTTCAGCACTAAAAAACCAAACTTATATAACACCTAAACCAAACGTTTCCAATGTAACTTTCCACCTTTATATAGTGTAAAAAGACATCCTGAAGCCTGGGCAGTCATTAATTTGATTGTCCAATATTTCCCTTATGAGATAATGCCTCTCATAGCAAATGTGTACAGCGCGAGCTGAAAATGCATTTACAGCACTAAAAAACCAAACTTTTATAACAGCTAAACCAAACGTTTCCAATGTAAATTTCCACCTTTATATAGTGTAGAAAGGCATCCTGAAGCCTGGAAAGTCATTAATTTGATTGTCCAGTATTTCCTTCATGAGATATTGCAACATTTAGAAAAAGTGTACAGCGCCAGCAGACAATGAATTTTCAGCACTAAAAAAACGAAACTTCATTAACAGCTAAACTAAACGTTTCCAATGTAAATTTCCACCTTTATATAGTGTAAAAAGACATCCTGAAGCCCGGGCAGCCATTAATTTGATTGTCCAATATTTCCCTTATGAGATAATGCCTCTCATAGCAAATGTGTACAGCGCGAGCTGAAAATGCATTTACAGCACTAAAAAAACCAAACTTTTATAACAGCTAAACCAAACGTTTCCAATGTAAATTTCCACCTTTATATAGTGTAAAAAGACATCCTGAAGCCTGCGCAGTCATTAATTTGATTGTCCAATATTTCCCTTATGAGATAATGCCTCTCATAGCAAATGTGTACAGCGCGAGCTGAAAATGCATTTACAGCACTAAAAAACCAAACTTTTATAACAGCTAAACCAAACGTTTCCAATGTAAATTTCTACCTTTATATAGTGTAGAAAGGCATCCTGAAGCCTGGAAAGTCATTAATTTGATTGTCCAGTATTTCCTTCATGAGATATTGCAACACTTAGAAAAAGTGTACAGCGCCAGCAGACAATGAATTTTCAGCACTAAAAAAACGAAACTTCATTAACAGCTAAACTAAACGTTTCCAATGTAAATTTCCACCTTTATATAGTGTAAAAAGACATTCTGAAGCCTGGGCAGTCATTAATTTGATTGTCCAATATTTCCCTTATGAGATAATGCCTCTCATAGCAAATGTGTACAGCGCGAGCTGAAAATGCATTTACAGCACTAATACCAAACTTTTATAACAGCTAAACCAAACGTTTCCAATGTAAATTTCCACCTTTATATAGTGTAGAAAGGCATCCTGAAGCCTGGAAAGTCATTAATTTGATTGTCCAGTATTTCCTTCATGAGATATTGCAACACTTAGAAAAAGTGTACAGCGCCAGCAGACAATGAATTTTCAGCACTAAAAAAACGAAACTTCATTAACAGCTAAACCAAACGTTTCCAATGTAAATTTCCACATTTATAGAGTGTAAAAAGGCATCCTGAAGCCTGGGAAGTCATTAATTTGATTGTCCAGTATTTCCCTTATGAGATAATGCCTCACATAGCAAATGTGTACAGTGCGAGCTGAAAATGCATTTTCAGCACTAAAAAAACAAACTTTTATAACAGCTAAACTAAACGTTTCCAATGTAAATTTCCACCTTTATATAGTGTAAAAAGACATCCTGAAGCCTGGGCAGTCATTAATTTGATTGTCCAATATTTCCCTTATGAGATAATGCATCTCATAGCAAATGTGTACAGCGCGAGCTGAAAATGCATTTTCAGCACTAAAAAAACAAACTTTTATAATAGCTAAACTAAACGTTTCCAATGTAAATTTCCACCTTTATATAGTGTAAAAAGACATCCTGAAGCCTGGGCAGTCATTAATTTGATTGTCCAATATTTCCCTTATGAGATAATGCCTCTCATAGCAAATGTGTACAGCGATAGCTGAAAATGCATTTACAGCACTGAAAACCCAAACTTTTATAACAGCTAAACCAAACGTTTCCAATGTAAATTTCCACCTTTATATAGTGTAGAAAGGCATCCTGAAGCCTGGAAAGTCATTAATTTGATTGTCCAGTATTTCCTTCATGAGATATTGCAACACTTAGAAAAAGTGTACAGCGCCAGCAGACAATGAATTTTCAGCACTAAAAAAACGAAACTTCATTAACAGCTGAACTAAACGTTTCCAATGTAAATGTCCACCTTTATATAGTGTAAAAAGACATCCTGAAGCCTGGGCAGTCATTAATTTGATTGTCCAATATTTCCCTTATGAGATAATGCCTCTCATAGCAAATGTGTACAGTGCGAGCTGAAAATGCATTTACAGCACTAAAAAACCAAACTTTTATAACAGCTAAACCAAACGTTTCCAATGTAAATTTCCACCTTTATATAGTGTAGAAAGGTATCCTGAAGCCTGGAAAGTCATTAATTTGATTGTCCAGTATTTCCTTCATGAGATATTGCAACACTTAGAAAAAGTGTACAGCGCCAGCAGACAATGAATTTTCAGCACTAAAAAAAACGAAACTTCATTAACAGCTAAACCAAACGTTTCCAATGTAAATTTCCACCTTTATATAGTGTAGAAAGGCATCCTGAAGCCTGGAAAGTCATTAATTTGATTGTCCAGTATTTCCTTCATGAGATATTGCAACACTTAGAAAAAGTGTACAGCGCCAGCAGACAATGAATTTTCAGCACTAAAAAAACGAAACTTCATTAACAGCTAAACCAAACGTTTCCAATGTAAATTTCCACATTTATAGAGTGTAAAAAGGCATCCTGAAGCCTGGGAAGTCATTAATTTGATTGTCCAGTATTTCCCTTATGAGATAATGCCTCACATAGCAAATGTGTACAGTGCGAGCTGAAAATGCATTTTCAGCACTAAAAAACCAAACTTTTATAACAGCTAAACCAAACGTTTCCAATGTAAATTTCCACCTTTATATAGTGTAAAAAGACATCCTGAAGCCTGGGCAGTCATTAATTTGATTGTCCAATATTTCCCTTATGAGATAATGCCTCTCATAGCAAATGTGTACAGCGCGAGCTGAAAATGCATTTACAGCACTAAAAAACCAAACTTTTATAACAGCTAAACCAAACGTTTCAATTGTAAATTTCCACCTTTATATAGTGTAGAAAGGCATCCTGAAGCCTGGAAAGTCATTAATTTGATTGTCCAGTATTTCCTTCATGAGATATTGCAACACTTAGAAAAAGTGTACAGCGCCAGCAGACAATGAATTTTCAGCACTAAAAAAACGAAACTTCATTAACAGCTAAACCAAACGTTTCCAATGTAAATTTCCACATTTATAGAGTGTAAAAAGGCATCCTGAAGCCTGGGCAGTCATTAATTTGATTGTCCAGTATTTCCCTTATGAGATAATGCCTCACATAGCAAATGTGTACAGTGCGAGCTGAAAATGCATTTTCAGCACTAAAAAAACAAACTTTTATAACAGCTAAACCAAACGTTTCCAATGTAAATTTCCACCTTTATATAGTGTAAAAAGACACCCTGAAGCCTGGGCAGTCATTAATTTGATTGTCCAGTATTTCCCTTATGAGATAATGCCTCACATAGCAAATGTGTACAGCGCCAGCAGACAATGAATTTTCAGCACTAAAAAAACGAAACTTCATTAACAGCTAAACTAAACGTTTCCAATGTAAATTTCCACCCTTATATAGTGTAAAAAGACATCCTGAAGCCTGGGCAGTCATTAATTTGATTGTCCAATATTTCCCTTATGAGATAATGCCTCTCATAGCAAATGTGTACAGCGCGAGCTGAAAATGCATTTACAGCACTAAAAAACCAAACTTTTATAACAGCTAAACCAAACGTTTCCAATGTAAATTTCCACCTTTATATAGTGTAGAAAGGCATCCTGAAGCCTGGAAAGTCATTAATTTGATTGTCCAGTATTTCCTTCATGAGATATTGCAACATTTAGAAAAAGTGTACAGCGCCAGCAGACAATGAATTTTCAGCACTAAAAAAACGAAACTTCATTAACAGCTAAACTAAACGTTTCCAATGTAAATTTCCACCTTTATATAGTGTAAAAAGACATCCTGAAGCCCGGGCAGCCATTAATTTGATTGTCCAATATTTCCCTTATGAGATAATGCCTCTCATAGCAAATGTGTACAGCGCGAGCTGAAAATGCATTTACAGCACTAAAAAACCAAACTTTTATAACAGCTAAACCAAACGTTTCCAATGTAAATTTCCACCTTTATATAGTGTAAAAAGACATCCTGAAGCCTGCGCAGTCATTAATTTGATTGTCCAATATTTCCCTTATGAGATAATGCCTCTCATAGCAAATGTGTACAGCGCGAGCTGAAAATGCATTTACAGAACTAATACCAAACTTTTATAACAGCTAAACCAAACGTTTCCAATGTAAATTTCCACCTTTATATAGTGTAGAAAGGCATCCTGAAGCCTGGAAAGTCATTAATTTGATTGTCCAGTATTTCCTAAATGAGATATTGCAACACTTAGAAAAAGTGTACAGCGCCAGCAGACAATGAATTTTCAGCACTAAAAAAACGAAACTTCATTAACAGCTAAACCAAACGTTTCCAATGTAAATTTCCACATTTATAGAGTGTAAAAAGGCATCCTGAAGCCTGGGAAGTCATTAATTTGATTGTCCAGTATTTCCCTTATGAGATAATGCCTCACATAGCAAATGTGTACAGTGCGAGCTGAAAATGCATTTTCAGCACTAAAAAAACAAACTTTTATAACAGCTAAACTAAACGTTTCCAATGTAAATTTCCACCTTTATATAGTGTAAAAAGACATCCTGAAGCCTGGGCAGTCATTAATTTGATTGTCCAATATTTCCCTTATGAGATAATGCCTCTCATAGCAAATGTGTACAGCGCGAGCTGAAAATGCATTTACAGCACTAAAAAAACAAACTTTTATAACAGCTAAACTAAACGTTTCCAATGTAAATTTCCACCTTTATATAGTGTAAAAAGACATCCTGAAGCCTGGGCAGTCATTAATTTGATTGTCCAATATTTCCCTTATGAGATAATGCCTCTCATAGCAAATGTGTACAGCGCGAGCTGAAAATGCATTTACAGCACTAAAAACCCAAACTTTTATAACAGCTAAACCAAACGTTTCCAATGTAAATTTCCACCTTTATATAGTGTAGAAAGGCATCCTGAAGCCTGGAAAGTCATTAATTTGATTGTCCAGTATTTCCTTCATGAGATATTGCAACACTTAGAAAAAGTGTACAGCGCCAGCAGACAATGAATTTTCAGCACTAAAAAAAACGAAACTTCATTAACAGCTAAACCAAACGTTTCCAATGTAAATTTCCACCTTTATATAGTGTAGAAAGGCATCCTGAAGCCTGGAAAGTCATTAATTTGATTGTCCAGTATTTCCTTCATGAGATATTGCAACACTTAGAAAAAGTGTACTTCGCCAGCAGACAATGAATTTTCAGCACTAAAAAAACGAAACTTCATTAACAGCTAAACCAAACGTTTCCAATGTAAATTTCCACATTTATAGAGTGTAAAAAGGCATCCTGAAGCCTGGGAAGTCATTAATTTGATTGTCCAGTATTTCCCTTATGAGATAATGCCTCACATAGCAAATGTGTACAGTGCGAGCTGAAAATGCATTTTCAGCACTAAAAAACCAAACTTTTATAACAGCTAAACCAAACGTTTCCAATGTAAATTTCCACCTTTATATAGTGTAAAAAGACATCCTGAAGCCTGGGCAGTCATTAATTTGATTGTCCAATATTTCCCTTATGAGATAATGCCTCTCATAGCAAATGTGTACAGCGCGAGCTGAAAATGCATTTACAGCACTAAAAAAACAAACTTTTATAACAGCTAAACCAAACGTTTCAATTGTAAATTTCCACCTTTATATAGTGTAGAAAGGCATCCTGAAGCCTGGAAAGTCATTAATTTGATTGTCCAGTATTTCCTTCATGAGATATTGCAACACTTAGAAAAAGTGTACAGCGCCAGCAGACAATGAATTTTCAGCACTAAAAAAACGAAACTTCATTAACAGCTAAACCAAACGTTTCCAATGTAAATTTCCACATTTATAGAGTGTAAAAAGGCATCCTGAAGCCTGGGCAGTCATTAATTTGATTGTCCAGTATTTCCCTTATGAGATAATGCCTCACATAGCAAATGTGTACAGTGCGAGCTGAAAATGCATTTTCAGCACTAAAAAACCAAACTTTTATAACAGCTAAACCAAACGTTTCCAATGTAAATTTCCACCTTTATATAGTGTAAAAAGACATCCTGAAGCCTGGGCAGTCATTAATTTGATTGTCCAGTATTTCCCTTATGAGATAATGCCTCACATAGCAAATGTGTACAGCGCCAGCAGACAATGAATTTTCAGCACTAAAAAAACGAAACTTCATTAACAGCTAAACTAAACGTTTCCAATGTAAATTTCCACCCTTATATAGTGTAAAAAGACATCCTGAAGCCTGGGCAGTCATTAATTTGATTGTCCAATATTTCCCTTATGAGATAATGCCTCTCATAGCAAATGTGTACAGCGCGAGCTGAAAATGCATTTACAGCACTAAAAAACCAAACTTTTATAACAGCTAAACCAAACGTTTCCAATGTAAATTTCCACCTTTATATAGTGTAGAAAGGCATCCTGAAGCCTGGAAAGTCATTAATTTGATTGTCCAGTATTTCCTTCATGAGATATTGCAACACTTAGAAAAAGTGTACAGCGCCAGCAGACAATGAATTTTCAGCACTAAAAAAACGAAACTTCATTAACAGCTAAACCAAACGTTTCCAATGTAAATTTCCACATTTATAGAGTGTAAAAAGGCATCCTGAAGCCTGGGAAGTCATTAATTTGATTGTCCAGTATTTCCCTTATGAGATAATGCCTCACATAGCAAATGTGTACAGTGCGAGCTGAAAATGCATTTACAGCACTAAAAAAACAAACTTTTATAACAGCTAAACCAAACGTTTCCAATGTAAATTTCCACCTTTATATAGTGTAGAAAGGCATCCTGAAGCCTGGAAAGTCATTAATTTGATTGTCCAGTATTTCCTTCATGAGATATTGCAACACTTAGAAAAAGTGTACAGCGCCAGCAGACAATGAATTTTCAGCACTAAATAAACGAAACTTCATTAACAGCTAAAGTAAACGTTTCCAATGTAAATTTCCACCTTTATATAGTGTAAAAAGACATCCTGAAGCCTGGGCAGTCATTAATTTGATTGTCCAATATTTCCCTTATGAGATAATGCCTCTCATAGCAAATGTGTACAGTGCGAGCTGAAAATACATTTACAGCACTAAAAAAACAAACTTTTATAACAGCTAAACCAAACGTTTCCAATGTAAATTTCCACCTTTATATAGTGTAAAAAGACATCCTGAAGCCTGGGCAGTCATTAATTTGATTGTCCAATATTTCCCTTATGAGATAATGCCTCTCATAGCAAATGTGTACAGCGCGAGCTGAAAATGCATTTACAGCACTAAAAAACCAAACTTTTATAACAGCTAAACCAAACGTTTCCAATGTAAATTTCCACCTTTATATAGTGTAGAAAGGCATCCTGAAGCCTGGAAAGTCATTAATTTGATTGTCCAGTATTTCCTTCATGAGATATTGCAACACTTAGAAAAAGTGTACAGCGCCAGCAGACAACGAATTTTCAACACTAAAAAAAACGAAACTTCATTAACAGCTAAACCAAACGTTTCCAATGTAAATTTCCACATTTATAGAGTGTAAAAAGGCATCCTGAAGCCTGGGAAGTCATTAATTTGATTGTCCAGTATTTCCCTTATGAGATAATGCCTCTCATTGCAAATGTGTACAGCGCGAGCTGAAAATGCATTTTCAGCACTAAAAAACCAAACTTTTATAACACCTAAACCAAACGTTTCCAATGTAAATTTCCTCCTTTATATAGTGTAAAAAGACATCCTGAAGCCTGGGCAGTCATTAATTTGATTGTCCAATATTTCCCTTATGAGATAATGCCTCTCATAGCAAATGTGTACAGCGCGAGCTGAAAATGCATTTACAGCACTAAAAAACCAAACTTTTATAACAGCTAAACCAAACGTTTCCAATGTAAATTTCCACCTTTATATAGTGTAGAAAGGCATCCTGAAGCCTGGAAAGTCATTAATTTGATTGTCCAGTATTTCCTTCATGAGATATTGCAACACTTAGAAAAAGTGTACAGCGCCAGCAGACAATGAATTTTCAGCACTAAAAAAACGAAACTTCATTAACAGCTAAACTAAATGTTTCCAATGTAAATTTCCACCTTTATATAGTGTAAAAAGACATCCTGAAGCCTGGGCAGTCATTAATTTGATTGTCCAATATTTCCCTTATGAGATAATGCCTCTCATAGCAAATGTGTACAGCGCGAGCTGAAAATGCATTTACAGCACTAAAAAAACAAACTTTTATAACAGCTAAACCAAACGTTTCCAATGTAAATTTCCACCTTTATATAGTGTAAAAAGGCATCCTGAAGCCTGGAAAGTCTTTAATTTGATTGTCCAGTATTTCCTTCATGAGATATTGCAACACTTAGAAAAAGTGTACAGCGCCAGCAGACAATGAATTTTCAGCACTAAAAAACCGAAACTTCATTAACAGCTAAACTAAACGTTTCCAATGTAAATTTCCACCTTTATATAGTGTAAAAAGACATCCTGAAGCCTGGGCAGCCATTAATTTGATTGTCCAATATTTCCCTTATGAGATAATGCCTCTCATAGCAAATGTGTACAGCGCGAGCTGAAAATGCATTTACAGCACTAAAAAACCAAACTTTTATAACAGCTAAACCAAACGTTTCCAATGTAAATTTCCACCTTTATAGAGTGTAAAAAGACATCCTGAAGCCTGGGCAGTCATTAATTTGATTGTCCAATATTTCCCTTTTGAGATAATGCCTCTCATAGCAAATGTGTACAGCGCGAGCTGAAAATGCATTTACAGCACTAAAAAACCAAACTTTTATAACAGCTAAACCAAACGTTTCCAATGTAAATTTCTACCTTTATATAGTGTAGAAAGGCATCCTGAAGCCTGGAAAGTCATTAATTTGATTGTCCAGTATTTCCTTCATGAGATATTGCAACACTTAGAAAAAGTGTACAGCGCCAGCAGACAATGTTTTTTCAGCACTAAAAAAACGAAACTTCATTAACAGCTAAACCAAACGTTTCCAATGTAAATTTCCACATTTATAGAGTGTAAAAAGGCATCCTGAAGCCTGGGAAGTCATTAATTTGATTGTCCAGTATTTCCCTTATGATATAATGCCTCACATAGCAAATGTGTACAGCGCGAGCTGAAAATGCATTTACAGCACTAAAAAACCAAACTTTTATAACAGCTAAACCAAACGTTTCCAATGTAAATTTCCACCTTTATATAGTGTAGAAAGGCATCCTGAAGCCTGGAAAGTGATTAATTTGATTGTCCAGTATTTCCTTCATGAGATATTGCAACACTTAGAAAAAGTGTACAGCGCCAGCAGACAATGAATTTTCAGCACTAAAAAACCGAAACTTCATTAACAGCTAAACTAAACGTTTCCAATGTAAATTTCCACCTTTATATAGTGTAAAAAGACATCCTGAAGCCTGGGCAGTCATTAATTTGATTGTCCAATATTTCCCTTATGAGATAATGCCTCTCATAGCAAATGTGTACAGCGCGAGCTGAAAATGCATTTACAGCACTAAATAACCAAACTTTTATAACAGCTAAACCAAACGTTTCCAATGTAAATTTCCACCTTTATATAGTGTAGAAAGGCATCCTGAAGCCTGGAAAGTCATTAATTTGATTGTCCAGTATTTCCTTCATGAGATATTGCAACACTTAGAAAAAGTGTACAGCGCCAGCAGACAATGAATTTTCAGCACTAAAAAAACGAAACTTCATTAACAGCTAAACCAAACGTTTCCAATGTAAATTTCCACATTTATAGAGTGTAAAAAGGCATCCTGAAGCCTGGGAAGTCATTAATTTGATTGTCCAGTATTTCCCTTATGAGATAATGCCTCACATAGCAAATGTGTACAGTGCGAGCTGAAAATGCATTTTCAGCACTAAAAAACAAAACTTTTATAACAGCTAAACCAAACGTTTCCAATGTAAATTTCCACCTTTATATAGTGTAAAAAGACATCCTGAAGCCTGGGCAGTCATTAATTTGATTGTCCAGTATTTCCCTTATGAGATAATGCCTCACATAGCAAATGTGTACAGCGCGAGCTGAAAATGCATTTACAGCACTAAAAAAACAAACTTTTATAACAGCTAAACCAAACGTTTCCAATGTAAATTTCCACATTTATAGAGTGTAAAAATGCATCCTGAAGCCTGGGAAGTCATTAATTTGATTGTCCAGTATTTCCCTTATGAGATAATGCCTCACATAGCAAATGTGTACAGTGCGAGCTGAAAACGCATTTTCAGCACTAAAAAACCAAACTTTTATAACAGCTAAACCAAACGTTTCCAATGTAAATTTCCACCTTTATATAGTGTAAAAAGACATCCTGAAGCCTGGGCAGTCATTAATTTGATTGTCCAATATTTCCCTTATGAGATAATGCCTCTCATAGCAAATGTGTACAGCGCGAGCTGAAAATGCATTTACAGCACTAAAAAACCAAACTTTTATAACAGCTAAACCAAACGTTTCCAATGTAAATGTCCACCTTTATATAGTGTAGAAAGGCATCCTGAAGCCTGGAAAGTCATTAATTTGATTGTCCAGTATTTCCTTCATGAGATATTGCAACACTTAGAAAAAGTGTACAGCGCCAGCAGACAATGAATTTTCAGCACTAAAAAAACGAAACTTCATTAACAGCTGAACCAAACGTTTCCAATGTAAATTTCCACATTTATAGAGTGTAAAAAGGCATCCTGAAGCCTGGGAAGTCATTAATTTGATTGTCCAGTATTTCCCTTATGAGATAATGCCTCACATAGCAAATGTGTACAGTGCGAGCTGAAAATGCATTTACAGCACTAAAAAAACAAACTTTTATAACAGCTAAACCAAACGTTTCCAATGTAAATTTCCACCTTTATATAGTGTAGAAAGGCATCCTGAAGCCTGGAAAGTCATTAATTTGATTGTCCAGTATTTCCTTCATGAGATATTGCAACACTTAGAAAAAGTGTACAGCGCCAGCAGACAATGAATTTTCAGCACTAAAAAACCGAAACTTCATTAACAGCTAAACTAAACGTTTCCAATGTAAATTTCCACCTTTATATAGTGTAAAAAGACATCCTGAAGCCTGGGCAGCCATTAATTTGATTGTCCAATATTTCCCTTATGAGATAATGCCTCTCATAGCAAATGTGTACAGCGCGAGCTGAAAATGCATTTACAGCACTAAAAAACCAAACTTTTATAACAGCTAAACCAAACGTTTCCAATGTAAATTTCCACCTTTATAGAGTGTAAAAAGACATCCTGAAGCCTGGGCAGTCATTAATTTGATTGTCCAATATTTCCCTTATGAGATAATGCCTCTCATAGCAAATGTGTACAGCGCGAGCTGAAAATGCATTTACAGCACTAAAAAAACAAACTTTTATAACAGCTAAACCAAACGTTTCCAATGTAAATTTCTACCTTTATATAGTGTAGAAAGGCATCCTGAAGCCTGGAAAGTCATTAATTTGATTGTCCAGTATTTCCTTCATGAGATATTGCAACACTTAGAAAAAGTGTACAGCGCCAGCAGACAATGTTTTTTCAGCACTAAAAAAACGAAACTTCATTAACAGCTAAACCAAACGTTTCCAATGTAAATTTCCACATTTATAGAGTGTAAAAAGGCATCCTGAAGCCTGGGAAGTCATTAATTTGATTGTCCAGTATTTCCCTTATGATATAATGCCTCACATAGCAAATGTGTACAGCGCGAGCTGAAAATGCATTTACAGCACTAAAAAACCAAACTTTTATAACAGCTAAACCAAACGTTTCCAATGTAAATTTCCACCTTTATATAGTGTAGAAAGGCATCCTGAAGCCTGGAAAGTGATTAATTTGATTGTCCAGTATTTCCTTCATGAGATATTGCAACACTTAGAAAAAGTGTACAGCGCCAGCAGACAATGAATTTTCAGCACTAAAAAACCGAAACTTCATTAACAGCTAAACTAAACGTTTCCAATGTAAATTTCCACCTTTATATAGTGTAAAAAGACATCCTGAAGCCTGGGCAGTCATTAATTTGATTGTCCAATATTTCCCTTATGAGATAATGCCTCTCATAGCAAATGTGTACAGCGCGAGCTGAAAATGCATTTACAGCACTAAAAAAACAAACTTTTATAACAGCTAAACCAAACGTTTCCAATGTAAATTTCCACCTTTATATAGTGTAGAAAGGCATCCTGAAGCCTGGAAAGTCATTAATTTGATTGTCCAGTATTTCCTTCATGAGATATTGCAACACTTAGAAAAAGTGTACAGCGCCAGCAGACAATGAATTTCCAGCATTAAAAAAACGAAACTTCATTAACAGCTAAACTAAACGTTTCCAATGTAAATTTCCACCTTTATATAGTGTAAAAAGACATCCTGAAGCCTGGGCAGTCATTAATTTGATTGTCCAATATTTCCCTTATGAGATAATGCCTCTCATAGCAAATGTGTACAGCGCGAGCTGAAAATGCATTTACAGCACTAAAAAACCAAACTTTTATAACAGCTAAACCAAACGTTTCCAATGTAAATTTCCACCTTTATATAGTGTAGAAAGGCATCCTGAAGCCTGGAAAGTCATTAATTTGATTGTCCAGTATTTCCTTCATGAGATATTGCAACACTTAGAAAAAGTGTACAGCGCCAGCAGACAATGAATTTTCAGCACTAAAAAAACGAAACTTCATTAACAGCTAAACCAAACGTTTCCAATGTAAATTTCCACATTTATAGAGTGTAAAAAGGCATCCTGAAGCCTGGGAAGTCATTAATTTGATTGTCCAGTATTTCCCTTATGAGATAATGCCTCACATAGCAAATGTGTACAGTGCGAGCTGAAAATGCATTTTCAGCACTAAAAAACCAAACTTTTATAACAGCTAAACCAAACGTTTCCAATGTAAATTTCCACCTTTATATAGTGTAAAAAGACATCCTGAAGCCTGGGCAGTCATTAATTTGATTGTCCAGTATTTCCCTTATGAGATAATGCCTCACATAGCAAATGTGTACAGCGCGAGCTGAAAATGCATTTACAGCACTAAAAAAACAAACTTTTATAACAGCTAAACCAAACGTTTCCAATGTAAATTTCCACATTTATAGAGTGTAAAAATGCATCCTGAAGCCTGGGAAGTCATTAATTTGATTGTCCAGTATTTCCCTTATGAGATAATGCCTCACATAGCAAATGTGTACAGTGCGAGCTGAAAATGCATTTTCAGCACTAAAAAACCAAACTTTTATAACAGCTAAACCAAACGTTTCCAATGTAAATTTCCACCTTTATATAGTGTAAAAAGACATCCTGAAGCCTGGGCAGTCATTAATTTGATTGTCCAATATTTCCCTTATGAGATAATGCCTCTCATAGCAAATGTGTACAGCGCGAGCTGAAAATGCATTTACAGCACTAAAAAACCAAACTTTTATAACAGCTAAACCAAACGTTTCCAATGTAAATTTCCACCTTTATATAGTGTAGAAAGGCATCCTGAAGCCTGGAAAGTCATTAATTTGATTGTCCAGTATTTCCTTCATGAGATATTGCAACACTTAGAAAAAGTGTACAGCGCCAGTAGACAATGAATTTTCAGCACTAAAAAAACGATACTTCATTAACAGCTAAACTAAACGTTTCCAATGTAAATTTCCACCTTTATATAGTGTAAAAAGACATCCTGAAGCCTGGGCAGTCATTAATTTGATTGTCCAATATTTCCCTTATGAGATAATGCCTCTCATAGCAAATGTGTACAGCGCGAGCTGAAAATGCATTTACAGCACTAAAAAACCAAACTTTTATAACAGCTAAACCAAACGTTTCCAATGTAAATTTCCACCTTTATATAGTGTAGAAAGGCATCCTGGAGCCTGGAAAGTCATTAATTTGATTGTCCAGTATTTCCTTCATGAGATATTGCAACACTTAGAAAAAGTGTACAGCGCCAGCAGACAATGAATTTTCAGCACTAAAAAAACCAAACTTTTATAACAGCTAAACCAAACGTTTCCAATGTAAATTTCCACCTTTATATAGTGTAAAAAGACATCCTGAAGCCTGGGCAGTCATTAATTTGATTGTCCAGTATTTCCCTTATGAGATAATGCCTCACATAGCAAATGTGTACAGCGCGAGCTGAAAATGCATTTACAGCACTAAAAAAACAAACTTTTATAACAGCTAAACCAAACGTTTCCAATGTAAATTTCCACCTTTATATAGTGTAGAAAGGCATCCTGAAGCCTGGAAAGTCATTAATTTGATTGTCCAGTATTTCCTACATGAGATATTGCAAAACTTAGAAAAAGTGTACAGCGCCAGCAGACAATGAATTTTCAGCACTAAAAAAACGAAACTTCATTAACAGCTAAACCAAACGTTTCCAATGTAAATTTCCACATTTATAGAGTGTAAAAAGGCATCCTGAAGCCTGGGAAGTCATTAATTTGATTGTCCAGTATTTCCCTTATGAGATAATGCCTCACATAGCAAATGTGTACAGTGCGAGCTGAAAATGCATTTTCAGCACTAAAAAAACAAACTTATATAACACCTAAACCAAACGTTTCCAATGTAAATTTCCACCTTTATATAGTTTAAAAAGACATCCTGAAGCCTGGGCAGTCATTAATTTGATTGTCCAATATTTCCCTTATGAGATAATGCCTCTCATAGCAAATGTGTACAGCGCGAGCTGAAAATGCATTTACAGCACTAAAAAACCAAACTTTTATAACAGCTAAACCAAACGTTTCCAATGTAAATTTCCACCTTTATATAGTGTAAAAAGACATCCTGAAGCCTGGGCAGTCATTAATTTGATTGTCCAATATTTCCCTTATGAGATAATGCCTCTCATAGCAAATGTGTACAGCGCGAGCTGAAAATGCATTTTCAGCACTAAAAAACCAAACTTTTATAACAGCTAAACCAAACGTTTCAAATGTAAATTTCCACCTTTATATAGTGTAAAAAGACATCCAGAAGCCTGGGCAGTCATTAATTTGATTGTCCAATATTTCCCTTATGAGATAATGCCTCTCATAGCAAATGTGTACAGTGCGAGCTGAAAATGCATTTACAGCACTAAAAAAACAAACTTTTATAACAGCTAAACCAAACGTTTCCAATGTAAATTTCCACCTTTATATAGTGTAAAAAGACATCCTGAAGCCTGGGCAGTCATTAATTTGATTGTCCAATATTTCCCTTATGAGATAATGCCTCTCATAGCAAATGTGTACAGTGCGAGCTGAAAATGCATTTACAGCACTAAAAAAACAAACTTTTATAACAGCTAAACCAAACGTTTCCAATGTAAATTTCCACCTTTATATAGTGTAAAAAGACATCCTGAAGCCTGGGCAGTCATTAATTTGATTGTCCAATATTTCCCTTATGAGATAATGCCTCTCATAGCAAATGTGTACAGCGCGAGCTGAAAATGCATTTACAGCACTAAAAAACCAAACTTTTATAACAGCTAAACCAAACGTTTCCAATGTAAATTTCCACCTTTATATAGTGTAGAAAGGCATCCTGAAGCCTGGAAAGTCATTAATTTGATTGTCCAGTATTTCCTTCATGAGATATTGCAACACTTAGAAAAAGTGTACAGCGCCAGCAGACAATGAATTTTCAGCACTAAAAAAACGAAACTTCATTAACAGCTAAACCAAACGTTTCCAATGTAAATTTCCACATTTATAGAGTGTAAAAAGGCATCCTGAAGCCTGGGAAGTCATTAATTTGATTGTCCAGTATTTCCCTTATGAGATAATGCCTCACATAGCAAATGTGTACAGTGCGAGCTGAAAATGCATTTACAGCACTAAAAAAACAAACTTTTATAACAGCTAAACCAAACGTTTCCAATGTAAATTTCCACCTTTATATAGTGTAGAAAGGCATCCTGAAGCCTGGAAAGTCATTAATTTGATTGTCCAGTATTTCCTTCATGAGATATTGCAACACTTAGAAAAAGTGTACAGCGCCAGCAGACAATGAATTTTCAGCACTAAATAAACGAAACTTCATTAACAGCTAAAGTAAACGTTTCCAATGTAAATTTCCACCTTTATATAGTGTAAAAAGACATCCTGAAGCCTGGGCAGTCATTAATTTGATTGTCCAATATTTCCCTTATGAGATAATGCCTCTCATAGCAAATGTGTACAGTGCGAGCTGAAAATGCATTTACAGCACTAAAAAAACAAACTTTTATAACAGCTAAACCAAACGTTTCCAATGTAAATTTCCACCTTTATATAGTGTAAAAAGACATCCTGAAGCCTGGGCAGTCATTAATTTGATTGTCCAATATTTCCCTTATGAGATAATGCCTCTCATAGCAAATGTGTACAGCGCGAGCTGAAAATGCATTTACAGCACTAAAAAACCAAACTTTTATAACAGCTAAACCAAACGTTTCCAATGTAAATTTCCACCTTTATATAGTGTAGAAAGGCATCCTGAAGCCTGGAAAGTCATTAATTTGATTGTCCAGTATTTCCTTCATGAGATATTGCAACACTTAGAAAAAGTGTACAGCGCCAGCAGACAATGAATTTTCAGCACTAAAAAAAACGAAACTTCATTAACAGCTAAACCAAACGTTTCCAATGTAAATTTCCACATTTATAGAGTGTAAAAAGGCATCCTGAAGCCTGGGAAGTCATTAATTTGATTGTCGAGTATTTCCCTTATGAGATAATGCCTCACATAGCAAATGTGTACAGTGCGAGCTGAAAATGCATTTACAGCACTAAAAAAACAAACTTTTATAACAGCTAAACCAAACGTTTCCAATGTAAATTTCCATCTTTATATAGTGTAGAAAGGCATCCTGAAGCCTGGAAAGTCATTAATTTGATTGTCCAGTATTTCCTTCATGAGATATTGCAACACTTAGAAAAAGTGTACAGCGCCAGCAGACAATGAATTTTCAGCACTAAATAAACGAAACTTCATTAACAGCTAAAGTAAACGTTTCCAATGTAAATTTCCACCTTTATATAGTGTAAAAAGACATCCTGAAGCCTGGGCAGTCATTAATTTGATTGTCCAATATTTCCCTTATGAGATAATGCCTCTCATAGCAAATGTGTACAGTGCGAGCTGAAAATGCATTTTACAGCACTAAAAAAACAAACTTTTATAACAGCTAAACCAAACGTTTCCAATGTAAATTTCCACCTTTATATAGTGTAAAAAGACATCCTGAAGCCTGGGCAGTCATTAATTTGATTGTCCAATATTTCCCTTATGAGATAATGCCTCTCATAGCAAATGTGTACAGCGCGAGCTGAAAATGCATTTACAGCACTAAAAAACCAAACTTTTATAACAGCTAAACCAAACGTTTCCAATGTAAATTTCCACCTTTATATAGTGTAGAAAGGCATCCTGAAGCCTGGAAAGTCATTAATTTGATTGTCCAGTATTTCCTTCATGAGATATTGCAACACTTAGAAAAAGTGTACAGCGCCAGCAGACAATGAATTTTCAGCACTAAAAAAAACGAAACTTCATTAACAGCTAAACCAAACGTTTCCAATGTAAATTTCCACATTTATAGAGTGTAAAAAGGCATCCTGAAGCCTGGGAAGTCATTAATTTGATTGTCCAGTATTTCCCTTATGAGATAATGCCTCTCATTGCAAATGTGTACAGCGCGAGCTGAAAATGCATTTTCAGCACTAAAAAACCAAACTTTTATAACACCTAAACCAAACGTTTCCAATGTAAATTTCCTCCTTTATATAGTGTAAAAAGACATCCTGAAGCCTGGGCAGTCATTAATTTGATTGTCCAATATTTCCCTTATGAGATAATGCCTCTCATAGCAAATGTGTACAGTGCGAGCTGAAAATGCATTTACAGCACTAAAAAACCAAACTTTTATAACAGCTAAACCAAACGTTTCCAATGTAAATTTCCACCTTTATATAGTGTAGAAAGGCACCCTGAAGCCTAGAAAGTCATTAATTTGATTGTCCAGTATTTCCTTCATGAGATATTGCAACATTTAGAAAAAGTGTACAGCGCCAGCAGACAATGAATTTTCAGCACTAAAAAAACGAAACTTCATTAACAGCTAAACTAAACGTTTCCAATGTAAATTTCCACCTTTATATAGTGTAAAAAGACATCCTGAAGCCCGGGCAGCCATTAATTTGATTGTCCAATATTTCCCTTATGAGATAATGCCTCTCATAGCAAATGTGTACAGCGCGAGCTGAAAATGCATTTACAGCACTAAAAAACCAAACTTTTATAACAGCTAAACCAAACGTTTCCAATGTAAATTTCCACCTTTATATAGTGTAAAAAGACATCCTGAAGCCTGGGCAGTCATTAATTTGATTGTCCAATATTTCCCTTATGAGATAATGCCTCTCATAGCAAATGTGTACAGCGCGAGCTGAAAATGCATTTACAGCACTAAAAAAACAAACTTTTATAACAGCTAAACCAAACGTTTCCAATGTAAATTTCCACCTTTATATAGTGTAGAAAGGCATCCTGAAGCCTGGAAAGTCATTAATTTGATTGTCCAGTATTTCCTTCATGAGATATTGCAACACTTAGAAAAAGTGTACAGCGCCAGCAGACAATGAATTTTCAGCACTAAAAAAACGAAACTTCATTAACAGCTAAACTAAATGTTTCCAATGTAAATTTCCACCTTTATATAGTGTAAAAAGACATCCTGAAGCCTGGGCAGTCATTAATTTGATTGTCCAATATTTCCCTTATGAGATAATGCCTCTCATAGCAAATGTGTACAGCGCGAGCTGAAAATGCATTTACAGCACTAAAAAACCAAACTTTTATAACAGCTAAACCAAACGTTTCCAATGTAAATTTCCACCTTTATATAGTGTAAAAAGGCATCCTGAAGCCTGGAAAGTCTTTAATTTGATTGTCCAGTATTTCCTTCATGAGATATTGCAACACTTAGAAAAAGTGTACAGCGCCAGCAGACAATGAATTTCCAGCACTAAAAAAACGAAACTTCATTAACAGCTAAACTAAACGTTTCCAATGTAAATTTCCACCTTTATATAGTGTAAAAAGACATCCTGAAGCCTGGGCAGTCATTAATTTGATTGTCCAATATTTCCCTTATGAGATAATGCCTCTCATAGCAAATGTGTACAGCGCGAGCTGAAAATGCATTTACAGCACTAAAAAACCAAACTTTTATAACAGCTAAACCAAACGTTTCCAATGTAAATTTCCACCTTTATATAGTGTAGAAAGGCATCCTGAAGCCTGGAAAGTCATTAATTTGATTGTCCAGTATTTCCTTCATGAGATATTGCAACACTTAGAAAAAGTGTACAGCGCCAGCAGACAATGAATTTTCAGCACTAAAAAAACGAAACTTCATTAACAGCTAAACCAAACGTTTCCAATGTAAATTTCCACATTTATAGAGTGTAAAAAGGCATCCTGAAGCCTGGGAAGTCATTAATTTGATTGTCCAGTATTTCCCTTATGAGATAATGCCTCACATAGCAAATGTGTACAGTGCGAGCTGAAAATGCATTTTCAGCACTAAAAAAACAAACTTTTATAACAGCTAAACCAAACGTTTCCAATGTAAATTTCCACCTTTATATAGTGTAAAAAGACATCCTGAAGCCTGGGCAGTCATTAATTTGATTGTCCAGTATTTCCCTTATGAGATAATGCCTCACATAGCAAATGTGTACAGCGCGAGCTGAAAATGCATTTACAGCACTAAAAAAACAAACTTTTATAACAGCTAAACCAAACGTTTCCAATGTAAATTTCCACATTTATAGAATGTAAAAATGCATCCTGAAGCCTGGGAAGTCATTAATTTGATTGTCCAGTATTTCCCTTATGAGATAATGCCTCACATAGCAAATGTGTACAGTGCGAGCTGAAAATGCATTTTCAGCACTAAAAAACCAAACTTTTATAACAGCTAAACCAAACGTTTCCAATGTAAATTTCCACCTTTATATAGTGTAGAAAGGCATCCTGAAGCCTGGAAAGTCATTAATTTGATTGTCCAGTATTTCCTTCATGAGATATTGCAACACTTAGAAAAAGTGTACAGCGCCAGCAGACAATGAATTTTCAGCACTAAAAAAACGAAACTTCATTAACAGCTAAACCAAACGTTTCCAATGTAAATTTCCACATTTATAGAGTGTAAAAAGGCATCCTGAAGCCTGGGAAGTCATTAATTTGATTGTCCAGTATTTCCCTTATGAGATAATGCCTCACATAGCAAATGTGTACAGCGCGAGCTGAAAATGCATTTACAGCACTAAAAAAACAAACTTTTATAACAGCTAAACCAAACGTTTCCAATGTAAATTTCCACCTTTATATAGTGTAGAAAGGCATCCTGAAGCCTGGAAAGTCATTAATTTGATTGTCCAGTATTTCCTACATGAGATATTGCAAAACTTAGAAAAAGTGTACAGCGCCAGCAGACAATGAATTTTCAGCACTAAAAAAACGAAACTTCATTAACAGCTAAACCAAACGTTTCCAATGTAAATTTCCACATTTATAGAGTGTAAAAAGGCATCCTGAAGCCTGGGAAGTCATTAATTTGATTGTCCAGTATTTCCCTTATGAGATAATGCCTCACATAGCAAATGTGTACAGTGCGAGCTGAAAATGCATTTTCAGCACTAAAAAAACAAACTTATATAACACCTAAACCAAACGTTTCCAATGTAAATTTCCACCTTTATATAGTTTAAAAAGACATCCTGAAGCCTGGGCAGTCATTAATTTGATTGTCCAATATTTCCCTTATGAGATAATGCCTCTCATAGCAAATGTGTACAGCGCGAGCTGAAAATGCATTTACAGCACTAAAAAACCAAACTTTTATAACAGCTAAACCAAACGTTTCCAATGTAAATTTCCACCTTTATATAGTGTAAAAAGACATCCTGAAGCCTGGGCAGTCATTAATTTGATTGTCCAATATTTCCCTTATGAGATAATGCCTCTCATAGCAAATGTGTACAGCGCGAGCTGAAAATGCATTTTCAGCACTAAAAAACCAAACTTTTATAACAGCTAAACCAAACGTTTCAAATGTAAATTTCCACCTTTATATAGTGTAAAAAGACATCCAGAAGCCTGGGCAGTCATTAATTTGATTGTCCAATATTTCCCTTATGAGATAATGCCTCTCATAGCAAATGTGTACAGTGCGAGCTGAAAATGCATTTACAGCACTAAAAAAACAAACTTTTATAACAGCTAAACCAAACGTTTCCAATGTAAATTTCCACCTTTATATAGTGTAAAAAGACATCCTGAAGCCTGGGCAGTCATTAATTTGATTGTCCAATATTTCCCTTATGAGATAATGCCTCTCATAGCAAATGTGTACAGTGCGAGCTGAAAATGCATTTACAGCACTAAAAAAACAAACTTTTATAACAGCTAAACCAAACGTTTCCAATGTAAATTTCCACCTTTATATAGTGTAAAAAGACATCCTGAAGCCTGGGCAGTCATTAATTTGATTGTCCAATATTTCCCTTATGAGATAATGCCTCTCATAGCAAATGTGTACAGCGCGAGCTGAAAATGCATTTACAGCACTAAAAAACCAAACTTTTATAACAGCTAAACCAAACGTTTCCAATGTAAATTTCCACCTTTATATAGTGTAGAAAGGCATCCTGAAGCCTGGAAAGTCATTAATTTGATTGTCCAGTATTTCCTTCATGAGATATTGCAACACTTAGAAAAAGTGTACAGCGCCAGCAGACAATGAATTTTCAGCACTAAAAAAACGAAACTTCATTAACAGCTAAACCAAACGTTTCCAATGTAAATTTCCACATTTATAGAGTGTAAAAAGGCATCCTGAAGCCTGGGAAGTCATTAATTTGATTGTCCAGTATTTCCCTTATGAGATAATGCCTCACATAGCAAATGTGTACAGTGCGAGCTGAAAATGCATTTACAGCACTAAAAAAACAAACTTTTATAACAGCTAAACCAAACGTTTCCAATGTAAATTTCCACCTTTATATAGTGTAGAAAGGCATCCTGAAGCCTGGAAAGTCATTAATTTGATTGTCCAGTATTTCCTTCATGAGATATTGCAACACTTAGAAAAAGTGTACAGCGCCAGCAGACAATGAATTTTCAGCACTAAATAAACGAAACTTCATTAACAGCTAAAGTAAACGTTTCCAATGTAAATTTCCACCTTTATATAGTGTAAAAAGACATCCTGAAGCCTGGGCAGTCATTAATTTGATTGTCCAATATTTCCCTTATGAGATAATGCCTCTCATAGCAAATGTGTACAGTGCGAGCTGAAAATGCATTTACAGCACTAAAAAAACAAACTTTTATAACAGCTAAACCAAACGTTTCCAATGTAAATTTCCACCTTTATATAGTGTAAAAAGACATCCTGAAGCCTGGGCAGTCATTAATTTGATTGTCCAATATTTCCCTTATGAGATAATGCCTCTCATAGCAAATGTGTACAGCGCGAGCTGAAAATGCATTTACAGCACTAAAAAACCAAACTTTTATAACAGCTAAACCAAACGTTTCCAATGTAAATTTCCACCTTTATATAGTGTAGAAAGGCATCCTGAAGCCTGGAAAGTCATTAATTTGATTGTCCAGTATTTCCTTCATGAGATATTGCAACACTTAGAAAAAGTGTACAGCGCCAGCAGACAATGAATTTTCAGCACTAAAAAAAACGAAACTTCATTAACAGCTAAACCAAACGTTTCCAATGTAAATTTCCACATTTATAGAGTGTAAAAAGGCATCCTGAAGCCTGGGAAGTCATTAATTTGATTGTCGAGTATTTCCCTTATGAGATAATGCCTCACATAGCAAATGTGTACAGTGCGAGCTGAAAATGCATTTACAGCACTAAAAAAACAAACTTTTATAACAGCTAAACCAAACGTTTCCAATGTAAATTTCCATCTTTATATAGTGTAGAAAGGCATCCTGAAGCCTGGAAAGTCATTAATTTGATTGTCCAGTATTTCCTTCATGAGATATTGCAACACTTAGAAAAAGTGTACAGCGCCAGCAGACAATGAATTTTCAGCACTAAATAAACGAAACTTCATTAACAGCTAAAGTAAACGTTTCCAATGTAAATTTCCACCTTTATATAGTGTAAAAAGACATCCTGAAGCCTGGGCAGTCATTAATTTGATTGTCCAATATTTCCCTTATGAGATAATGCCTCTCATAGCAAATGTGTACAGTGCGAGCTGAAAATGCATTTTACAGCACTAAAAAAACAAACTTTTATAACAGCTAAACCAAACGTTTCCAATGTAAATTTCCACCTTTATATAGTGTAAAAAGACATCCTGAAGCCTGGGCAGTCATTAATTTGATTGTCCAATATTTCCCTTATGAGATAATGCCTCTCATAGCAAATGTGTACAGCGCGAGCTGAAAATGCATTTACAGCACTAAAAAACCAAACTTTTATAACAGCTAAACCAAACGTTTCCAATGTAAATTTCCACCTTTATATAGTGTAGAAAGGCATCCTGAAGCCTGGAAAGTCATTAATTTGATTGTCCAGTATTTCCTTCATGAGATATTGCAACACTTAGAAAAAGTGTACAGCGCCAGCAGACAATGAATTTTCAGCACTAAAAAAAACGAAACTTCATTAACAGCTAAACCAAACGTTTCCAATGTAAATTTCCACATTTATAGAGTGTAAAAAGGCATCCTGAAGCCTGGGAAGTCATTAATTTGATTGTCCAGTATTTCCCTTATGAGATAATGCCTCTCATTGCAAATGTGTACAGCGCGAGCTGAAAATGCATTTTCAGCACTAAAAAACCAAACTTTTATAACACCTAAACCAAACGTTTCCAATGTAAATTTCCTCCTTTATATAGTGTAAAAAGACATCCTGAAGCCTGGGCAGTCATTAATTTGATTGTCCAATATTTCCCTTATGAGATAATGCCTCTCATAGCAAATGTGTACAGTGCGAGCTGAAAATGCATTTACAGCACTAAAAAACCAAACTTTTATAACAGCTAAACCAAACGTTTCCAATGTAAATTTCCACCTTTATATAGTGTAGAAAGGCACCCTGAAGCCTAGAAAGTCATTAATTTGATTGTCCAGTATTTCCTTCATGAGATATTGCAACATTTAGAAAAAGTGTACAGCGCCAGCAGACAATGAATTTTCAGCACTAAAAAAACGAAACTTCATTAACAGCTAAACTAAACGTTTCCAATGTAAATTTCCACCTTTATATAGTGTAAAAAGACATCCTGAAGCCCGGGCAGCCATTAATTTGATTGTCCAATATTTCCCTTATGAGATAATGCCTCTCATAGCAAATGTGTACAGCGCGAGCTGAAAATGCATTTACAGCACTAAAAAACCAAACTTTTATAACAGCTAAACCAAACGTTTCCAATGTAAATTTCCACCTTTATATAGTGTAAAAAGACATCCTGAAGCCTGGGCAGTCATTAATTTGATTGTCCAATATTTCCCTTATGAGATAATGCCTCTCATAGCAAATGTGTACAGCGCGAGCTGAAAATGCATTTACAGCACTAAAAAAACAAACTTTTATAACAGCTAAACCAAACGTTTCCAATGTAAATTTCCACCTTTATATAGTGTAGAAAGGCATCCTGAAGCCTGGAAAGTCATTAATTTGATTGTCCAGTATTTCCTTCATGAGATATTGCAACACTTAGAAAAAGTGTACAGCGCCAGCAGACAATGAATTTTCAGCACTAAAAAAACGAAACTTCATTAACAGCTAAACTAAATGTTTCCAATGTAAATTTCCACCTTTATATAGTGTAAAAAGACATCCTGAAGCCTGGGCAGTCATTAATTTGATTGTCCAATATTTCCCTTATGAGATAATGCCTCTCATAGCAAATGTGTACAGCGCGAGCTGAAAATGCATTTACAGCACTAAAAAACCAAACTTTTATAACAGCTAAACCAAACGTTTCCAATGTAAATTTCCACCTTTATATAGTGTAAAAAGGCATCCTGAAGCCTGGAAAGTCTTTAATTTGATTGTCCAGTATTTCCTTCATGAGATATTGCAACACTTAGAAAAAGTGTACAGCGCCAGCAGACAATGAATTTCCAGCACTAAAAAAACGAAACTTCATTAACAGCTAAACTAAACGTTTCCAATGTAAATTTCCACCTTTATATAGTGTAAAAAGACATCCTGAAGCCTGGGCAGTCATTAATTTGATTGTCCAATATTTCCCTTATGAGATAATGCCTCTCATAGCAAATGTGTACAGCGCGAGCTGAAAATGCATTTACAGCACTAAAAAACCAAACTTTTATAACAGCTAAACCAAACGTTTCCAATGTAAATTTCCACCTTTATATAGTGTAGAAAGGCATCCTGAAGCCTGGAAAGTCATTAATTTGATTGTCCAGTATTTCCTTCATGAGATATTGCAACACTTAGAAAAAGTGTACAGCGCCAGCAGACAATGAATTTTCAGCACTAAAAAAACGAAACTTCATTAACAGCTAAACCAAACGTTTCCAATGTAAATTTCCACATTTATAGAGTGTAAAAAGGCATCCTGAAGCCTGGGAAGTCATTAATTTGATTGTCCAGTATTTCCCTTATGAGATAATGCCTCACATAGCAAATGTGTACAGTGCGAGCTGAAAATGCATTTTCAGCACTAAAAAAACAAACTTTTATAACAGCTAAACCAAACGTTTCCAATGTAAATTTCCACCTTTATATAGTGTAAAAAGACATCCTGAAGCCTGGGCAGTCATTAATTTGATTGTCCAGTATTTCCCTTATGAGATAATGCCTCACATAGCAAATGTGTACAGCGCGAGCTGAAAATGCATTTACAGCACTAAAAAAACAAACTTTTATAACAGCTAAACCAAACGTTTCCAATGTAAATTTCCACATTTATAGAATGTAAAAATGCATCCTGAAGCCTGGGAAGTCATTAATTTGATTGTCCAGTATTTCCCTTATGAGATAATGCCTCACATAGCAAATGTGTACAGTGCGAGCTGAAAATGCATTTTCAGCACTAAAAAACCAAACTTTTATAACAGCTAAACCAAACGTTTCCAATGTAAATTTCCACCTTTATATAGTGTAGAAAGGCATCCTGAAGCCTGGAAAGTCATTAATTTGATTGTCCAGTATTTCCTTCATGAGATATTGCAACACTTAGAAAAAGTGTACAGCGCCAGCAGACAATGAATTTTCAGCACTAAAAAAACGAAACTTCATTAACAGCTAAACCAAACGTTTCCAATGTAAATTTCCACATTTATAGAGTGTAAAAAGGCATCCTGAAGCCTGGGAAGTCATTAATTTGATTGTCCAGTATTTCCCTTATGAGATAATGCCTCACATAGCAAATGTGTACAGTGCGAGCTGAAAATGCATTTACAGCACTAAAAAAACAAACTTTTATAACAGCTAAACCAAACGTTTCCAATGTAAATTTCCACCTTTATATAGTGTAAAAAGACATCCTGAAGCCTGGGCAGTCATTAATTTGATTGTCCAATATTTCCCTTATGAGATAATGCCTCTCATAGCAAATGTGTACAGCGCGAGCTGAAAATGCATTTACAGCACTAAAAAACCAAACTTTTATAACAGCTAAACCAAACGTTTCCAATGTAAATTTCCACCTTTATATAGTGTAGAAAGGCATCCTGAAGCCTGGAAAGTCATTAATTTGATTGTCCAGTATTTCCTTCATGAGATATTGCAACACTTAGAAAAAGTGTACAGCGCCAGCAGACAATGAATTTTCAGCACTAAAAAAAACGAAACTTCATTAACAGCTAAACCAAACGTTTCCAATGTAAATTTCCACATTTATAGAGTGTAAAAAGGCATCCTGAAGCCTGGGAAGTCATTAATTTGATTGTCCAGTATTTCCCTTATGAGATAATGCCTCACATAGCAAATGTGTACAGTGCGAGCTGAAAATGCATTTACAGCACTAAAAAAACAAACTTTTATAACAGCTAAACCAAACGTTTCCAATGTAAATTTCCATCTTTATATAGTGTAGAAAGGCATCCTGAAGCCTGGAAAGTCATTAATTTGATTGTCCAGTATTTCCTTCATGAGATATTGCAACACTTAGAAAAAGTGTACAGCGCCAGCAGACAATGAATTTTCAGCACTAAATAAACGAAACTTCATTAACAGCTAAAGTAAACGTTTCCAATGTAAATGTCCACCTTTATATAGTGTAAAAAGACATCCTGAAGCCTGGGCAGTCATTAATTTGATTGTCCAATATTTCCCTTATGAGATAATGCCTCTCATAGCAAATGTGTACAGTGCGAGCTGAAAATGCATTTACAGCACTAAAAAAACAAACTTTTATAACAGCTAAACCAAACGTTTCCAATGTAAATTTCCACCTTTATATAGTGTAGAAAGGCATCCTGAAGCCTGGAAAGTCATTAATTTGATTGTCCAGTATTTCCTTCATGAGATATTGCAACACTTAGAAAAAGTGTACAGCGCCAGCAGACAATGAATTTTCAGCACTAAAAAAAACGAAACTTCATTAACAGCTAAACCAAACGTTTCCAATGTAAATTTCCACATTTATAGAGTGTAAAAAGGCATCCTGAAGCCTGGGAAGTCATTAATTTGATTGTCCAGTATTTCCCTTATGAGATAATGCCTCTCATTGCAAATGTGTACAGCGCGAGCTGAAAATGCATTTTCAGCACTAAAAAACCAAACTTTTATAACACCTAAACCAAACGTTTCCAATGTAAATTTCCTCCTTTATATAGTGTAAAAAGACATCCTGAAGCCTGGGCAGTCATTAATTTGATTGTCCAATATTTCCCTTATGAGATAATGCCTCTCATAGCAAATGTGTACAGCGCGAGCTGAAAATGCATTTACAGCACTAAAAAACCAAACTTTTATAACAGCTAAACCAAACGTTTCCAATGTAAATTTCCACCTTTATATAGTGTAGAAAGGCACCCTGAAGCCTGGAAAGTCATTAATTTGATTGTCCAGTATTTCCTTCATGAGATATTGCAACATTTAGAAAAAGTGTACAGCGCCAGCAGACAATGAATTTTCAGCACTAAAAAAACGAAACTTCATTAACAGCTAAACTAAACGTTTCCAATGTAAATTTCCACCTTTATATAGTGTAAAAAGACATCCTGAAGCCCGGGCAGCCATTAATTTGATTGTCCAATATTTCCCTTATGAGATAATGCCTCTCATAGCAAATGTGTACAGCGCGAGCTGAAAATGCATTTACAGCACTAAAAAACCAAACTTTTATAACAGCTAAACCAAACGTTTCCAATGTAAATTTCCACCTTTATATAGTGTAAAAAGACATCCTGAAGCCTGGGCAGTCATTAATTTGATTGTCCAATATTTCCCTTATGAGATAATGCCTCTCATAGCAAATGTGTACAGCGCGAGCTGAAAATGCATTTACAGCACTAAAAAAACAAACTTTTATAACAGCTAAACCAAACGTTTCCAATGTAAATTTCCACCTTTATATAGTGTAGAAAGGCATCCTGAAGCCTGGAAAGTCATTAATTTGATTGTCCAGTATTTCCTTCATGAGATATTGCAACACTTAGAAAAAGTGTACAGCGCCAGCAGACAATGAATTTTCAGCACTAAAAAAACGAAACTTCATTAACAGCTAAACTAAATGTTTCCAATGTAAATTTCCACCTTTATATAGTGTAAAAAGACATCCTGAAGCCTGGGCAGTCATTAATTTGATTGTCCAATATTTCCCTTATGAGATAATGCCTCTCATAGCAAATGTGTACAGCGCGAGCTGAAAATGCATTTACAGCACTAAAAAACCAAACTTTTATAACAGCTAAACCAAACGTTTCCAATGTAAATTTCCACCTTTATATAGTGTAAAAAGGCATCCTGAAGCCTGGAAAGTCTTTAATTTGATTGTCCAGTATTTCCTTCATGAGATATTGCAACACTTAGAAAAAGTGTACAGCGCCAGCAGACAATGAATTTCCAGCACTAAAAAAACGAAACTTCATTAACAGCTAAACTAAACGTTTCCAATGTAAATTTCCACCTTTATATAGTGTAAAAAGACATCCTGAAGCCTGGGCAGTCATTAATTTGATTGTCCAATATTTCCCTTATGAGATAATGCCTCTCATAGCAAATGTGTACAGCGCGAGCTGAAAATGCATTTACAGCACTAAAAAACCAAACTTTTATAACAGCTAAACCAAACGTTTCCAATGTAAATTTCCACCTTTATATAGTGTAGAAAGGCATCCTGAAGCCTGGAAAGTCATTAATTTGATTGTCCAGTATTTCCTTCATGAGATATTGCAACACTTAGAAAAAGTGTACAGCGCCAGCAGACAATGAATTTTCAGCACTAAAAAAACGAAACTTCATTAACAGCTAAACCAAACGTTTCCAATGTAAATTTCCACATTTATAGAGTGTAAAAAGGCATCCTGAAGCCTGGGAAGTCATTAATTTGATTGTCCAGTATTTCCCTTATGAGATAATGCCTCACATAGCAAATGTGTACAGTGCGAGCTGAAAATACATTTTCAGCACTAAAAAAACAAACTTTTATAACAGCTAAACCAAACGTTTCCAATGTAAATTTCCACCTTTATATAGTGTAAAAAGACATCCTGAAGCCTGGGCAGTCATTAATTTGATTGTCCAGTATTTCCCTTATGAGATAATGCCTCACATAGCAAATGTGTACAGCGCGAGCTGAAAATGCATTTACAGCACTAAAAAAACAAACTTTTATAACAGCTAAACCAAACGTTTCCAATGTAAATTTCCACATTTATAGAGTGTAAAAATGCATCCTGAAGCCTGGGAAGTCATTAATTTGATTGTCCAGTATTTCCCTTATGAGATAATGCCTCACATAGCAAATGTGTACAGTGCGAGCTGAAAATGCATTTTCAGCACTAAAAAACCAAACTTTTATAACAGCTAAACCAAACGTTTCCAATGTAAATTTCCACCTTTATATAGTGTAGAAAGGCATCCTGAAGCCTGGAAAGTCATTAATTTGATTGTCCAGTATTTCCTTCATGAGATATTGCAACACTTAGAAAAAGTGTACAGCGCCAGCAGACAATGAATTTTCAGCACTAAAAAAACGAAACTTCATTAACAGCTAAACCAAACGTTTCCAATGTAAATTTCCACCTTTATATAGTGTAAAAAGACATCCTGAAGCCTGGGCAGTCATTAATTTGATTGTCCAGTATTTCCCTTATGAGATAATGCCTCACATAGCAAATGTGTACAGCGCGAGCTGAAAATGCATTTACAGCACTAAAAAAACAAACTTTTATAACAGCTAAACCAAACGTTTCCAATGTAAATTTCCACATTTATAGAGTGTAAAAATGCATCCTGAAGCCTGGGAAGTCATTAATTTGATTGTCCAGTATTTCCCTTATGAGATAATGCCTCACATAGCAAATGTGTACAGTGCGAGCTGAAAATGCATTTTCAGCACTAAAAAACCAAACTTTTATAACAGCTAAACCAAACGTTTCCAATGTAAATTTCCACCTTTATATAGTGTAAAAAGACATCCTGAAGCCTGGGCAGTCATTAATTTGATTGTCCAATATTTCCCTTATGAGATAATGCCTCTCATAGCAAATGTGTACAGCGCGAGCTGAAAATGCATTTACAGCACTAAAAAACCAAACTTTTATAACAGCTAAACCAAACGTTTCCAATGTAAATTTCCACCTTTATATAGTGTAGAAAGGCATCCTGAAGCCTGGAAAGTCATTAATTTGATTGTCCAGTATTTCCTTCATGAGATATTGCAACACTTAGAAAAAGTGTACAGCGCCAGTAGACAATGAATTTTCAGCACTAAAAAAACGAAACTTCATTAACAGCTAAACTAAACGTTTCCAATGTAAATTTCCACCTTTATATAGTGTAAAAAGACATCCTGAAGCCTGGGCAGTCAATAATTTGATTGTCCAATATTTCCCTTATGAGATAATGCCTCTCATAGCAAATGTGTACAGCGCGAGCTGAAAATGCATTTACAGCACTAAAAAACCAAACTTTTATAACAGCTAAACCAAACGTTTCCAATGTAAATTTCCACCTTTATATAGTGTAGAAAGGCATCCTGGAGCCTGGAAAGTCATTAATTTGATTGTCCAGTATTTCCTTCATGAGATATTGCAACACTTAGAAAAAGTGTACAGCGCCAGCAGACAATGAATTTTCAGCACTAAAAAAACCAAACTTTTATAACAGCTAAACCAAACGTTTCCAATGTAAATTTCCACCTTTATATAGTGTAAAAAGACATCCTGAAGCCTGGGCAGTCATTAATTTGATTGTCCAGTATTTCCCTTATGAGATAATGCCTCACATAGCAAATGTGTACAGCGCGAGCTGAAAATGCATTTACAGCACTAAAAAAACAAACTTTTATAACAGCTAAACCAAACGTTTCCAATGTAAATTTCCACCTTTATATAGTGTAGAAAGGCATCCTGAAGCCTGGAAAGTCATTAATTTGATTGTCCAGTATTTCCTACATGAGATATTGCAAAACTTAGAAAAAGTGTACAGCGCCAGCAGACAATGAATTTTCAGCACTAAAAAAACGAAACTTCATTAACAGCTAAACCAAACGTTTCCAATGTAAATTTCCACATTTATAGAGTGTAAAAAGGCATCCTGAAGCCTGGGAAGTCATTAATTTGATTGTCCAGTATTTCCCTTATGAGATAATGCCTCACATAGCAAATGTGTACAGTGCGAGCTGAAAATGCATTTTCAGCACTAAAAAACCAAACTTATATAACACCTAAACCAAACGTTTCCAATGTAAATTTCCACCTTTATATAGTGTAAAAAGACATCCTGAAGCCTGGGCAGTCATTAATTTGATTGTCCAATATTTCCCTTATGAGATAATGCCTCTCATAGCAAATGTGTACAGCGCGAGCTGAAAATGCATTTACAGCACTAAAAAACCAAACTTTTATAACAGCTAAACCAAACGTTTCCAATGTAAATTTCCACCTTTATATAGTGTAAAAAGACATCCTGAAGCCTGGGCAGTCATTAATTTGATTGTCCAATATTTCCCTTATGAGATAATGCCTCTCATAGCAAATGTGTACAGCGCGAGCTGAAAATGCATTTTCAGCACTAAAAAACCAAACTTTTATAACAGCTAAACCAAACGTTTCAAATGTAAATTTCCACCTTTATATAGTGTAAAAAGACATCCTGAAGCCTGGGCAGTCATTAATTTGATTGTCCAATATTTCCCTTATGAGATAATGCCTCTCATAGCAAATGTGTAAAGTGCGAGCTGAAAATGCATTTACAGCACTAAAAAAACAAACTTTTATAACAGCTAAACCAAACGTTTCCAATGTAAATTTCCACCTTTATATAGTGTAAAAAGACATCCTGAAGACTGGGCAGTCATTAATTTGATTGTCCAATATTTCCCTTATGAGATAATGCCTCTCATAGCAAATGTGTACAGTGCGAGCTGAAAATGCATTTACAGCACTAAAAAAACAAACTTTTATAACAGCTAAACCAAACGTTTCCAATGTAAATTTCCACCTTTATATAGTGTAAAAAGACATCCTGAAGCCTGGGCAGTCATTAATTTGATTGTCCAATATTTCCCTTATGAGATAATGCCTCTCATAGCAAATGTGTACAGCGCGAGCTGAAAATGCATTTACAGCACTAAAAAACCAAACTTTTATAACAGCTAAACCAAACGTTTCCAATGTAAATTTCCACCTTTATATAGTGTAGAAAGGCATCCTGAAGCCTGGAAAGTCATTAATTTGATTGTCCAGTATTTCCTTCATGAGATATTGCAACACTTAGAAAAAGTGTACAGCGCCAGCAGACAATGAATTTTCAGCACTAAAAAAACGAAACTTCATTAACAGCTAAACCAAACGTTTCCAATGTAAATTTCCACATTTATAGAGTGTAAAAAGGCATCCTGAAGCCTGGGAAGTCATTAATTTGATTGTCCAGTATTTCCCTTATGAGATAATGCCTCACATAGCAAATGTGTACAGTGCGAGCTGAAAATGCATTTACAGCACTAAAAAAACAAACTTTTATAACAGCTAAACCAAACGTTTCCAATGTAAATTTCCATCTTTATATAGTGTAGAAAGGCATCCTGAAGCCTGGAAAGTCATTAATTTGATTGTCCAGTATTTCCTTCATGAGATATTGCAACACTTAGAAAAAGTGTACAGCGCCAGCAGACAATGAATTTTCAGCACTAAATAAACGAAACTTCATTAACAGCTAAAGTAAACGTTTCCAATGTAAATTTCCACCTTTATATAGTGTAAAAAGACATCCTGAAGCCTGGGCAGTCATTAATTTGATTGTCCAATATTTCCCTTATGAGATAATGCCTCTCATAGCAAATGTGTACAGTGCGAGCTGAAAATGCATTTACAGCACTAAAAAAACAAACTTTTATAACAGCTAAACCAAACGTTTCCAATGTAAATTTCCACCTTTATATAGTGTAAAAAGACATCCTGAAGCCTGGGCAGTCATTAATTTGATTGTCCAATATTTCCCTTATGAGATAATGCCTCTCATAGCAAATGTGTACAGCGCGAGCTGAAAATGCATTTACAGCACTAAAAAACCAAACTTTTATAACAGCTAAACCAAACGTTTCCAATGTAAATTTCCACCTTTATATAGTGTAGAAAGGCATCCTGAAGCCTGGAAAGTCATTAATTTGATTGTCCAGTATTTCCTTCATGAGATATTGCAACACTTAGAAAAAGTGTACAGCGCCAGCAGACAATGAATTTTCAGCACTAAAAAAACGAAACTTCATTAACAGCTAAACCAAACGTTTCCAATGTAAATTTCCACATTTATAGAGTGTAAAAAGGCATCCTGAAGCCTGGGAAGTCATTAATTTGATTGTCCAGTATTTCCCTTATGAGATAATGCCTCACATAGCAAATGTGTACAGTGCGAGCTGAAAATGCATTTTCAGCACTAAAAAACCAAACTTATATAACACCTAAACCAAACGTTTCCAATGTAAATTTCCACCTTTATATAGTGTAAAAAGACATCCTGAAGCCTGGGCAGTCATTAATTTGATTGTCCAGTATTTCCCTTATGAGATAATGCCTCACATAGCAAATGTGTACAGCGCGAGCTGAAAATGCATTTACAGCACTAAAAAAACAAACTTTTATAACAGCTAAACCAAACGTTTCCAATGTAAATTTCCACCTTTATATAGTGTAGAAAGGCATCCTGAAGCCTGGAAAGTCATTAATTTGATTGTCCAGTATTTCCTACATGAGATATTGCAAAACTTAGAAAAAGTGTACAGCGCCAGCAGACAATGAATTTTCAGCACTAAAAAAACGAAACTTCATTAACAGCTAAACCAAACGTTTCCAATGTAAATTTCCACATTTATAGAGTGTAAAAAGGCATCCTGAAGCCTGGGAAGTCATTAATTTGATTGTCCAGTATTTCCCTTATGAGATAATGCCTCACATAGCAAATGTGTACAGTGCGAGCTGAAAATGCATTTTCAGCACTAAAAAACCAAACTTATATAACACCTAAACCAAACGTTTCCAATGTAAATTTCCACCTTTATATAGTGTAAAAAGACATCCTGAAGCCTGGGCAGTCATTAATTTGATTGTCCAATATTTCCCTTATGAGATAATGCCTCTCATAGCAAATGTGTACAGTGCGAGCTGAAAATGCATTTACAGCACTAAAAAAACAAACTTTTATAACAGCTAAACCAAACGTTTCCAATGTAAATTTCCACCTTTATATAGTGTAAAAAGACATCCTGAAGCCTGGGCAGTCATTAATTTGATTGTCCAATATTTCCCTTATGAGATAATGCCTCTCATAGCAAATGTGTACAGCGCGAGCTGAAAATGCATTTTCAGCACTAAAAAACCAAACTTTTATAACAGCTAAACCAAACGTTTCAAATGTAAATTTCCACCTTTATATAGTGTAAAAAGACATCCTGAAGCCTGGGCAGTCATTAATTTGATTGTCCAATATTTCCCTTATGAGATAATGCCTCTCATAGCAAATGTGTACAGTGCGAGCTGAAAATGCATTTACAGCACTAAAAAAACAAACTTTTATAACAGCTAAACCAAACGTTTCCAATGTAAATTTCCACCTTTATATAGTGTAAAAAGACATCCTGAAGCCTGGGCAGTCATTAATTTGATTGTCCAATATTTCCCTTATGAGATAATGCCTCTCATAGCAAATGTGTACAGTGCGAGCTGAAAATGCATTTACAGCACTAAAAAAACAAACTTTTATAACAGCTAAACCAAACGTTTCCAATGTAAATTTCCACCTTTATATAGTGTAAAAAGACATCCTGAAGCCTGGGCAGTCATTAATTTGATTGTCCAATATTTCCCTTATGAGATAATGCCTCTCATAGCAAATGTGTACAGCGCGAGCTGAAAATGCATTTACAGCACTAAAAAACCAAACTTTTATAACAGCTAAACCAAACGTTTCCAATGTAAATTTCCACCTTTATATAGTGTAGAAAGGCATCCTGAAGCCTGGAAAGTCATTAATTTGATTGTCCAGTATTTCCTTCATGAGATATTGCAACACTTAGAAAAAGTGTACAGCGCCAGCAGACAATGAATTTTCAGCACTAAAAAAACGAAACTTCATTAACAGCTAAACCAAACGTTTCCAATGTAAATTTCCACATTTATAGAGTGTAAAAAGGCATCCTGAAGCCTGGGAAGTCATTAATTTGATTGTCCAGTATTTCCCTTATGAGATAATGCCTCACATAGCAAATGTGTACAGTGCGAGCTGAAAATGCATTTTCAGCACTAAAAAACCAAACTTATATAACACCTAAACCAAACGTTTCCAATGTAAATTTCCACCTTTATATAGTGTAAAAAGACATCCTGAAGCCTGGGCAGTCATTAATTTGATTGTCCAGTATTTCCCTTATGAGATAATGCCTCACATAGCAAATGTGTACAGCGCGAGCTGAAAATGCATTTACAGCACTAAAAAAACAAACTTTTATAACAGCTAAACCAAACGTTTCCAATGTAAATTTCCACCTTTATATAGTGTAGAAAGGCATCCTGAAGCCTGGAAAGTCATTAATTTGATTGTCCAGTATTTCCTACATGAGATATTGCAAAACTTAGAAAAAGTGTACAGCGCCAGCAGACAATGAATTTTCAGCACTAAAAAAACGAAACTTCATTAACAGCTAAACCAAACGTTTCCAATGTAAATTTCCACATTTATAGAGTGTAAAAAGGCATCCTGAAGCCTGGGAAGTCATTAATTTGATTGTCCAGTATTTCCCTTATGAGATAATGCCTCACATAGCAAATGTGTACAGTGCGAGCTGAAAATGCATTTTCAGCACTAAAAAACCAAACTTATATAACACCTAAACCAAACGTTTCCAATGTAAATTTCCACCTTTATATAGTGTAAAAAGACATCCTGAAGCCTGGGCAGTCATTAATTTGATTGTCCAATATTTCCCTTATGAGATAATGCCTCTCATAGCAAATGTGTACAGTGCGAGCTGAAAATGCATTTACAGCACTAAAAAAACAAACTTTTATAACAGCTAAACCAAACGTTTCCAATGTAAATTTCCACCTTTATATAGTGTAAAAAGACATCCTGAAGCCTGGGCAGTCATTAATTTGATTGTCCAATATTTCCCTTATGAGATAATGCCTCTCATAGCAAATGTGTACAGCGCGAGCTGAAAATGCATTTTCAGCACTAAAAAACCAAACTTTTATAACAGCTAAACCAAACGTTTCAAATGTAAATTTCCACCTTTATATAGTGTAAAAAGACATCCTGAAGCCTGGGCAGTCATTAATTTGATTGTCCAATATTTCCCTTATGAGATAATGCCTCTCATAGCAAATGTGTACAGTGCGAGCTGAAAATGCATTTACAGCACTAAAAAAACAAACTTTTATAACAGCTAAACCAAACGTTTCCAATGTAAATTTCCACCTTTATATAGTGTAAAAAGACATCCTGAAGCCTGGGCAGTCATTAATTTGATTGTCCAATATTTCCCTTATGAGATAATGCCTCTCATAGCAAATGTGTACAGTGCGAGCTGAAAATGCATTTACAGCACTAAAAAAACAAACTTTTATAACAGCTAAACCAAACGTTTCCAATGTAAATTTCCACCTTTATATAGTGTAAAAAGACATCCTGAAGCCTGGGCAGTCATTAATTTGATTGTCCAATATTTCCCTTATGAGATAATGCCTCTCATAGCAAATGTGTACAGCGCGAGCTGAAAATGCATTTACAGCACTAAAAAACCAAACTTTTATAACAGCTAAACCAAACGTTTCCAATGTAAATTTCCACCTTTATATAGTGTAGAAAGGCATCCTGAAGCCTGGAAAGTCATTAATTTGATTGTCCAGTATTTCCTTCATGAGATATTGCAACACTTAGAAAAAGTGTACAGCGCCAGCAGACAATGAATTTTCAGCACTAAAAAAACGAAACTTCATTAACAGCTAAACCAAACGTTTCCAATGTAAATTTCCACATTTATAGAGTGTAAAAAGACATCCTGAAGCATGGGCAGTCAATAATTTGATTGTCCAATATTTCCCTTATGAGATAATGCCTCTCATAGCAAATGTGTACAGCGCGAGCTGAAAATGCATTTACAGCACTAAAAAACCAAACTTTTATAACAGCTAAACCAAACGTTTCCAATGTAAATTTCCACCTTTATATAGTGTAGAAAGGCATCCTGGAGCCTGGAAAGTCATTAATTTGATTGTCCAGTATTTCCTTCATGAGATATTGCAACACTTAGAAAAAGTGTACAGCGCCAGCAGACAATGAATTTTCAGCACTAAAAAAACCAAACTTTTATAACAGCTAAACCAAACGTTTCCAATGTAAATTTCCACCTTTATATAGTGTAAAAAGACATCCTGAAGCCTGGGCAGTCATTAATTTGATTGTCCAGTATTTCCCTTATGAGATAATGCCTCACATAGCAAATGTGTACAGCGCGAGCTGAAAATGCATTTACAGCACTAAAAAAACAAACTTTTATAACAGCTAAACCAAACGTTTCCAATGTAAATTTCCACCTTTATATAGTGTAGAAAGGCATCCTGAAGCCTGGAAAGTCATTAATTTGATTGTCCAGTATTTCCTACATGAGATATTGCAAAACTTAGAAAAAGTGTAGAGCGCCAGCAGACAATGAATTTTCAGCACTAAAAAAACGAAACTTCATTAACAGCTAAACCAAACGTTTCCAATGTAAATTTCCACATTTATAGAGTGTAAAAAGGCATCCTGAAGCCTGGGAAGTCATTAATTTGATTGTCCAGTATTTCCCTTATGAGATAATGCCTCACATAGCAAATGTGTACAGTGCGAGCTGAAAATGCAATTTCAGCACTAAAAAACCAAACTTATATAACACCTAAACCAAACGTTTCCAATGTAAATTTCCACCTTTATATAGTGTAAAAAGACATCCTGAAGCCTGGGCAGTCATTAATTTGATTGTCCAATATTTCCCTTATGAGATAATGCCTCTCATAGCAAATGTGTACAGCGCGAGCTGAAAATGCATTTACAGCACTAAAAAACCAAACTTTTATAACAGCTAAACCAAACGTTTCCAATGTAAATTTCCACCTTTATATAGTGTAAAAAGACATCCTGAAGCCTGGGCAGTCATTAATTTGATTGTCCAATATTTCCCTTATGAGATAATGCCTCTCATAGCAAATGTGTACAGCGCGAGCTGAAAATGCATTTTCAGCACTAAAAAACCAAACTTTTATAACAGCTAAACCAAACGTTTCAAATGTAAATTTCCACCTTTATATAGTGTAAAAAGACATCCTGAAGCCTGGGCAGTCATTAATTTGATTGTCCAATATTTCCCCAATGAGATAATGCCTCTCATAGCAAATGTGTAAAGTGCGAGCTGAAAATGCATTTACAGCACTAAAAAAACAAACTTTTATAACAGCTAAACCAAACGTTTCCAATGTAAATTTCCACCTTTATATAGTGTAAAAAGACATCCTGAAGCCTGGGCAGTCATTAATTTGATTGTCCAATATTTCCCTTATGAGATAATGCCTCTCATAGCAAATGTGTACAGTGCGAGCTGAAAATGCATTTACAGCACTAAAAAAACAAACTTTTATAACAGCTAAACCAAACGTTTCCAATGTAAATTTCCACCTTTATATAGTGTAAAAAGACATCCTGAAGCCTGGGCAGTCATTAATTTGATTGTCCAATATTTCCCTTATGAGATAATGCCTCTCATAGCAAATGTGTACAGCGCGAGCTGAAAATGCATTTACAGCACTAAAAAACCAAACTTTTATAACAGCTAAACCAAACGTTTCCAATGTAAATTTCCACCTTTATATAGTGTAGAAAGGCATCCTGAAGCCTGGAAAGTCATTAATTTGATTGTCCAGTATTTCCTTCATGAGATATTGCAACACTTAGAAAAAGTGTACAGCGCCAGCAGACAATGAATTTTCAGCACTAAAAAAACGAAACTTCATTAACAGCTAAACCAAACGTTTCCAATGTAAATTTCCACATTTATAGAGTGTAAAAAGGCATCCTGAAGCCTGGGAAGTCATTAATTTGATTGTCCAGTATTTCCCTTATGAGATAATGCCTCACATAGCAAATGTGTACAGTGCGAGCTGAAAATGCATTTACAGCACTAAAAAAACAAACTTTTATAACAGCTAAACCAAACGTTTCCAATGTAAATTTCCACCTTTATATAGTGTAGAAAGGCATCCTGAAGCCTGGAAAGTCATTAATTTGATTGTCCAGTATTTCCTTCATGAGATATTGCAACACTTAGAAAAAGTGTACAGCGCCAGCAGACAATGAATTTTCAGCACTAAATAAACGAAACTTCATTAACAGCTAAAGTAAACGTTTCCAATGTAAATTTCCACCTTTATATAGTGTAAAAAGACATCCTGAAGCCTGGGCAGTCATTAATTTGATTGTCCAATATTTCCCTTATGAGATAATGCCTCTCATAGCAAATGTGTACAGTGCGAGCTGAAAATGCATTTACAGCACTAAAAAAACAAACTTTTATAACAGCTAAACCAAACGTTTCCAATGTAAATTTCCACCTTTATATAGTGTAAAAAGACATCCTGAAGCCTGGGCAGTCATTAATTTGATTGTCCAATATTTCCCTTATGAGATAATGCCTCTCATAGCAAATGTGTACAGCGCGAGCTGAAAATGCATTTACAGCACTAAAAAACCAAACTTTTATAACAGCTAAACCAAACGTTTCCAATGTAAATTTCCACCTTTATATAGTGTAGAAAGGCATCCTGAAGCCTGGAAAGTCATTAATTTGATTGTCCAGTATTTCCTTCATGAGATATTGCAACACTTAGAAAAAGTGTACAGCGCCAGCAGACAATGAATTTTCAGCACTAAAAAAACGAAACTTCATTAACAGCTAAACCAAACGTTTCCAATGTAAATTTCCACATTTATAGAGTGTAAAAAGGCATCCTGAAGCCTGGGAAGTCATTAATTTGATTGTCCAGTATTTCCCTTATGAGATAATGCCTCACATAGCAAATGTGTACAGTGCGAGCTGAAAATGCATTTTCAGCACTAAAAAAACAAACTTATATAACACCTAAACCAAACGTTTCCAATGTAAATTTCCACCTTTATATAGTGTAAAAAGACATCCTGAAGCCTGGGCAGTCATTAATTTGATTGTCCAATATTTCCCTTATGAGATAATGCCTCTCATAGCAAATGTGTACAGCGCGAGCTGAAAATGCATTTACAGCACTAAAAAAACCAAACTTTTATAACAGCTAAACCAAACGTTTCCAATGTAAATTTCCACCTTTATATAGTGTAGAAAGGCATCCTGAAGCCTGGAAAGTCATTAATTTGATTGTCCAGTATTTCCTTCATGAGATATTGCAACATTTAGAAAAAGTGTACAGCGCCAGCAGACAATGAATTTTCAGCACTAAAAAAACGAAACTTCATTAACAGCTAAACTAAACGTTTCCAATGTAAATTTCCACCTTTATATAGTGTAAAAAGACATCCTGAAGCCCGGGCAGCCATTAATTTGATTGTCCAATATTTCCCTTATGAGATAATGCCTCTCATAGCAAATGTGTACAGCGCGAGCTGAAAATGCATTTACAGCACTAAAAAACCAAACTTTTATAACAGCTAAACCAAACGTTTCCAATGTAAATTTCCACCTTTATATAGTGTAAAAAGACATCCTGAAGCCTGCGCAGTCATTAATTTGATTGTCCAATATTTCCCTTATGAGATAATGCCTCTCATAGCAAATGTGTACAGCGCGAGCTGAAAATGCATTTACAGCACTAAAAAACCAAACTTTTATAACAGCTAAACCAAACGTTTCCAATGTAAATTTCTACCTTTATATAGTGTAGAAAGGCATCCTGAAGCCTGGAAAGTCATTAATTTGATTGTCCAGTATTTCCTTCATGAGATATTGCAACACTTAGAAAAAGTGTACAGCGCCAGCAGACAATGAATTTTCAGCACTAAAAAAACGAAACTTCATTAACAGCTAAACTAAACGTTTCCAATGTAAATTTCCACCTTTATATAGTGTAAAAAGACATTCTGAAGCCTGGGCAGTCATTAATTTGATTGTCCAATATTTCCCTTATGAGATAATGCCTCTCATAGCAAATGTGTACCGCGCGAGCTGAAAATGCATTTACAGCACTAAAAAACCAAACTTTTATAACAGCTAAACCAAACGTTTCCAATGTAAATTTCCACCTTTATATAGTGTAGAAAGGCATCCTGAAGCCTGGAAAGTCATTAATTTGATTGTCCAGTATTTCCTTCATGAGATATTGCAACACTTAGAAAAAGTGTACAGCGCCAGCAGACAATGAATTTTCAGCACTAAAAAAACGAAACTTCATTAACAGCTAAACCAAACGTTTCCAATGTAAATTTCCACATTTATAGAGTGTAAAAAGGCATCCTGAAGCCTGGGAAGTCATTAATTTGATTGTCCAGTATTTCCCTTCTGAGATAATGCCTCACATAGCATTTGTGTACAGTGCGAGCTGAAAATGCATTTTCAGCACTAAAAAAACAAACTTTTATAACAGCTAAACTAAACGTTTCCAATGTAAATTTCCACCTTTATATAGTGTAAAAAGACATCCTGAAGCCTGGGCAGTCATTAATTTGATTGTCCAATATTTCCCTTATGAGATAATGCCTCTCATAGCAAATGTGTACAGCGCGAGCTGAAAATGCATTTACAGCACTAAAAAAACAAACTTTTATAACAGCTAAACTAAACGTTTCCAATGTAAATTTCCACCTTTATATAGTGTAAAAAGACATCCTGAAGCCTGGGCAGTCATTAATTTGATTGTCCAATATTTCCCTTATGAGATAATGCCTCTCATAGCAAATGTGTACAGCGCGAGCTGAAAATGCATTTACAGCACTAAAAACCCAAACTTTTATAACAGCTAAACCAAACGTTTCCAATGTAAATTTCCACCTTTATATAGTGTAGAAAGGCATCCTGAAGCCTGGAAAGTCATTAATTTGATTGTCCAGTATTTCCTTCATGAGATATTGCAACACTTAGAAAAGGTGTCCAGCGCCAGCAGACAATGAATATTCAGCACTAAAAAAACGAAACTTCATTAACAGCTAAACCAAACGTTTCCAATGTAAATTTCCACATTTATAGAGTGTAAAAATGCATCCTGAAGCCTGGGAAGTCATTAATTTGATTGTGCAGTATTTCCCTTATGAGATAATGCCTCACATAGCAAATGTGTACAGTGCGAGCTGAAAATGCATTTTCAGCACTAAAAAACCAAACTTTTATAACAGCTAAACCAAACGTTTCCAATGTAAATTTCCACCTTTATATAGTGTAAAAAGGCATCCTGAAGCCTGGAAAGTCATTAATTTGATTGTCCAGTATTTCCTTCATGAGATATTGCAACACTTAGAAAAAGTGTACAGCGCCAGTAGACAATGAATTTTCAGCACTAAAAAAACGAAACTTCATTAACAGCTAAACTAAACGTTTCCAATGTAAATTTCCACCTTTATATAGTGTAAAAAGACATCCTGAAGCCTGGGCAGTCATTAATTTGATTGTCCAATATTTCCCTTATGAGATAATGCCTCTCATAGCAAATGTGTACAGCGCGAGCTGAAAATGCATTTACAGCACTAAAAAACCAAACTTTTATAACAGCTAAACCAAACGTTTCCAATGTAAATTTCCACCTTTATATAGTGTAGAAAGGCATCCTGGAGCCTGGAAAGTCATTAATTTGATTGTCCAGTATTTCCTTCATGAGATATTGCAACACTTAGAAAAAGTGTACAGCGCCAGCAGACAATGAATTTTCAGCACTAAAAAAACCAAACTTTTATAACAGCTAAACCAAACGTTTCCAATGTAAATTTCCACCTTTATATAGTGTAGAAAGGCATCCTGAAGCCTGGAAAGTCATTAATTTGATTGTCCAGTATTTCCTTCATGAGATATTGCAACACTTAGAAAAAGTGTACAGCGCCAGCAGACAATGAATTTTCAGCACTAAAAAAACGAAACTTCATTAACAGCTAAACCAAACGTTTCCAATGTAAATTTCCACATTTATAGAGTGTAAAAAGGCATCCTGAAGCCTGGGAAGTCATTAATTTGATTGTCCAGTATTTCCCTTATGAGATAATGCCTCACATAGCAAATGTGTACAGTGCGAGCTGAAAATGCATTTTCAGCACTAAAAAACCAAACTTTTATAACAGCTAAACCAAACGTTTCCAATGTAAATTTCCACCTTTATATAGTGTAGAAAGGCATCCTGAAGCCTGGAAAGTCATTAATTTGATTGTCCAGTATTTCCTACATGAGATATTGCAAAACTTAGAAAAAGTGTAGAGCGCCAGCAGACAATGAATTTTCAGCACTAAAAAAACGAAACTTCATTAACAGCTAAACCAAACGTTTCCAATGTAAATTTCCACATTTATAGAGTGTAAAAAGGCATCCTGAAGCCTGGGAAGTCATTAATTTGATTGTCCAGTATTTCCCTTATGAGATAATGCCTCACATAGCAAATGTGTACAGTGCGAGCTGAAAATGCAATTTCAGCACTAAAAAACCAAACTTATATAACACCTAAACCAAACGTTTCCAATGTAAATTTCCACCTTTATATAGTGTAAAAAGACATCCTGAAGCCTGGGCAGTCATTAATTTGATTGTCCAATATTTCCCTTATGAGATAATGCCTCTCATAGCAAATGTGTACAGCGCGAGCTGAAAATGCATTTACAGCACTAAAAAACCAAACTTTTATAACAGCTAAACCAAACGTTTCCAATGTAAATTTCCACCTTTATATAGTGTAAAAAGACATCCTGAAGCCTGGGCAGTCATTAATTTGATTGTCCAATATTTCCCTTATGAGATAATGCCTCTCATAGCAAATGTGTACAGCGCGAGCTGAAAATGCATTTTCAGCACTAAAAAACCAAACTTTTATAACAGCTAAACCAAACGTTTCAAATGTAAATTTCCACCTTTATATAGTGTAAAAAGACATCCTGAAGCCTGGGCAGTCATTAATTTGATTGTCCAATATTTCCCCAATGAGATAATGCCTCTCATAGCAAATGTGTAAAGTGCGAGCTGAAAATGCATTTACAGCACTAAAAAAACAAACTTTTATAACAGCTAAACCAAACGTTTCCAATGTAAATTTCCACCTTTATATAGTGTAAAAAGACATCCTGAAGCCTGGGCAGTCATTAATTTGATTGTCCAATATTTCCCTTATGAGATAATGCCTCTCATAGCAAATGTGTACAGTGCGAGCTGAAAATGCATTTACAGCACTAAAAAAACAAACTTTTATAACAGCTAAACCAAACGTTTCCAATGTAAATTTCCACCTTTATATAGTGTAAAAAGACATCCTGAAGCCTGGGCAGTCATTAATTTGATTGTCCAATATTTCCCTTATGAGATAATGCCTCTCATAGCAAATGTGTACAGCGCGAGCTGAAAATGCATTTACAGCACTAAAAAACCAAACTTTTATAACAGCTAAACCAAACGTTTCCAATGTAAATTTCCACCTTTATATAGTGTAGAAAGGCATCCTGAAGCCTGGAAAGTCATTAATTTGATTGTCCAGTATTTCCTTCATGAGATATTGCAACACTTAGAAAAAGTGTACAGCGCCAGCAGACAATGAATTTTCAGCACTAAAAAAACGAAACTTCATTAACAGCTAAACCAAACGTTTCCAATGTAAATTTCCACATTTATAGAGTGTAAAAAGGCATCCTGAAGCCTGGGAAGTCATTAATTTGATTGTCCAGTATTTCCCTTATGAGATAATGCCTCACATAGCAAATGTGTACAGTGCGAGCTGAAAATGCATTTACAGCACTAAAAAAACAAACTTTTATAACAGCTAAACCAAACGTTTCCAATGTAAATTTCCACCTTTATATAGTGTAGAAAGGCATCCTGAAGCCTGGAAAGTCATTAATTTGATTGTCCAGTATTTCCTTCATGAGATATTGCAACACTTAGAAAAAGTGTACAGCGCCAGCAGACAATGAATTTTCAGCACTAAATAAACGAAACTTCATTAACAGCTAAAGTAAACGTTTCCAATGTAAATTTCCACCTTTATATAGTGTAAAAAGACATCCTGAAGCCTGGGCAGTCATTAATTTGATTGTCCAATATTTCCCTTATGAGATAATGCCTCTCATAGCAAATGTGTACAGTGCGAGCTGAAAATGCATTTACAGCACTAAAAAAACAAACTTTTATAACAGCTAAACCAAACGTTTCCAATGTAAATTTCCACCTTTATATAGTGTAAAAAGACATCCTGAAGCCTGGGCAGTCATTAATTTGATTGTCCAATATTTCCCTTATGAGATAATGCCTCTCATAGCAAATGTGTACAGCGCGAGCTGAAAATGCATTTACAGCACTAAAAAACCAAACTTTTATAACAGCTAAACCAAACGTTTCCAATGTAAATTTCCACCTTTATATAGTGTAGAAAGGCATCCTGAAGCCTGGAAAGTCATTAATTTGATTGTCCAGTATTTCCTTCATGAGATATTGCAACACTTAGAAAAAGTGTACAGCGCCAGCAGACAATGAATTTTCAGCACTAAAAAAACGAAACTTCATTAACAGCTAAACCAAACGTTTCCAATGTAAATTTCCACATTTATAGAGTGTAAAAAGGCATCCTGAAGCCTGGGAAGTCATTAATTTGATTGTCCAGTATTTCCCTTCTGAGATAATGCCTCACATAGCATTTGTGTACAGTGCGAGCTGAAAATGCATTTTCAGCACTAAAAAAACAAACTTTTATAACAGCTAAACTAAACGTTTCCAATGTAAATTTCCACCTTTATATAGTGTAAAAAGACATCCTGAAGCCTGGGCAGTCATTAATTTGATTGTCCAATATTTCCCTTATGAGATAATGCCTCTCATAGCAAATGTGTACAGCGCGAGCTGAAAATGCATTTACAGCACTAAAAAAACAAACTTTTATAACAGCTAAACTAAACGTTTCCAATGTAAATTTCCACCTTTATATAGTGTAAAAAGACATCCTGAAGCCTGGGCAGTCATTAATTTGATTGTCCAATATTTCCCTTATGAGATAATGCCTCTCATAGCAAATGTGTACAGCGCGAGCTGAAAATGCATTTACAGCACTAAAAACCCAAACTTTTATAACAGCTAAACCAAACGTTTCCAATGTAAATTTCCACCTTTATATAGTGTAGAAAGGCATCCTGAAGCCTGGAAAGTCATTAATTTGATTGTCCAGTATTTCCTTCATGAGATATTGCAACACTTAGAAAAGGTGTCCAGCGCCAGCAGACAATGAATATTCAGCACTAAAAAAACGAAACTTCATTAACAGCTAAACCAAACGTTTCCAATGTAAATTTCCACATTTATAGAGTGTAAAAATGCATCCTGAAGCCTGGGAAGTCATTAATTTGATTGTGCAGTATTTCCCTTATGAGATAATGCCTCACATAGCAAATGTGTACAGTGCGAGCTGAAAATGCATTTTCAGCACTAAAAAACCAAACTTTTATAACAGCTAAACCAAACGTTTCCAATGTAAATTTCCACCTTTATATAGTGTAAAAAGGCATCCTGAAGCCTGGAAAGTCATTAATTTGATTGTCCAGTATTTCCTTCATGAGATATTGCAACACTTAGAAAAAGTGTACAGCGCCAGTAGACAATGAATTTTCAGCACTAAAAAAACGAAACTTCATTAACAGCTAAACTAAACGTTTCCAATGTAAATTTCCACCTTTATATAGTGTAAAAAGACATCCTGAAGCCTGGGCAGTCATTAATTTGATTGTCCAATATTTCCCTTATGAGATAATGCCTCTCATAGCAAATGTGTACAGCGCGAGCTGAAAATGCATTTACAGCACTAAAAAACCAAACTTTTATAACAGCTAAACCAAACGTTTCCAATGTAAATTTCCACCTTTATATAGTGTAGAAAGGCATCCTGGAGCCTGGAAAGTCATTAATTTGATTGTCCAGTATTTCCTTCATGAGATATTGCAACACTTAGAAAAAGTGTACAGCGCCAGCAGACAATGAATTTTCAGCACTAAAAAAACCAAACTTTTATAACAGCTAAACCAAACGTTTCCAATGTAAATTTCCACCTTTATATAGTGTAGAAAGGCATCCTGAAGCCTGGAAAGTCATTAATTTGATTGTCCAGTATTTCCTTCATGAGATATTGCAACACTTAGAAAAAGTGTACAGCGCCAGCAGACAATGAATTTTCAGCACTAAAAAAACGAAACTTCATTAACAGCTAAACCAAACGTTTCCAATGTAAATTTCCACATTTATAGAGTGTAAAAAGGCATCCTGAAGCCTGGGAAGTCATTAATTTGATTGTCCAGTATTTCCCTTATGAGATAATGCCTCACATAGCAAATGTGTACAGTGCGAGCTGAAAATGCATTTTCAGCACTAAAAAACCAAACTTTTATAACACCTAAACCAAACGTTTCCAATGTAAATTTCCACCTTTATATAGTGTAGAAAGGCATCCTGAAGCCTGGAAAGTCATTAATTTGATTGTCCAGTATTTCCTTCATGAGATATTGCAACACTTAGAAAAAGTGTACAGCGCCAGCAGACAATGAATTTTCAGCACTAAAAAAACGAAACTTCATTCACAGCTAAACCAAACGTTTCCAATGTAAATTTCCACATTTATAGAGTGTAAAAAGGCATCCTGAAGCCTGGGAAGTCATTAATTTGATTGTCCAGTATTTCCCTTATGAGATAATGCCTCACATAGCAAATGTGTACAGTGCGAGCTGAAAATGCATTTTCAGCACTAAAAAACCAAACTTTTATAACACCTAAACCAAACGTTTCCAATGTAAATTTCCACCTTTATATAGTGTAAAAAGACATCCTGAAACCTGCGCAGTCATTAATTTGATTGTCCAATATTTCCCTTATGAGATAATGCCTCTCATAGCAAATGTGTACAGCGCGAGCTGAAAATGCATTTACAGCACTAAAAAACCAAACTTTTATAACAGCTAAACCAAACGTTTCCAATGTAAATTTCTACCTTTATATAGTGTAGAAAGGCATCCTGAAGCCTGGAAAGTCATTAATTTGATTGTCCAGTATTTCCTTCATGAGATATTGCAACACTTAGAAAAAGTGTACAGCGCCAGCAGACAATGAATTTTCAACACTAAAAAAACGAAACTTCATTAACAGCTAAACTAAACGTTTCCAATGTAAATTTCCACCTTTATATAGTGTAAAAAGACATTCTGAAGCCTGGGCAGTCATTAATTTGATTGTCCAATATTTCCCTTATGAGATAATGCCTCTCATAGCAAATGTGTACAGCGCGAGCTGAAAATGCATTTACAGCACTAAAAAACCAAACTTTTATAACAGCTAAACCAAACGTTTCCAATGTAAATTTCCACCTTTATATAGTGTAGAAAGGCATCCTGAAGCCTGGAAAGTCATTAATTTGATTGTCCAGTATTTCCTTCATGAGATATTGCAACACTTAGAAAAAGTGTACAGCGCCAGCAGACAATGAATTTTCAGCACTAAAAAAACGAAACTTCATTAACAGCTAAACCAAACGTTTCCAATGTAAATTTCCACATTTATAGAGTGTAAAAAGGCATCCTGAAGCCTGGGAAGTCATTAATTTGATTGTCCAGTATTTCCCTTATGAGATAATGCCTCACATAGCAAATGTGTACAGTGCGAGCTGAAAATGCATTTTCAGCACTAAAAAAACAAACTTTTATAACAGCTAAACTAAACGTTTCCAATGTAAATTTCCACCTTTATATAGTGTAAAAAGACATCCTGAAGCCTGGGCAGTCATTAATTTGATTGTCCAATATTTCCCTTATGAGATAATGCCTCTCATAGCAAATGTGTACAGCGCGAGCTGAAAATGCATTTTACAGCACTAAAAAAACAAACTTTTATAACAGCTAAACTAAACGTTTCCAATGTAAATTTCCACCTTTATATAGTGTAAAAAGACATCCTGAAGCCTGGGCAGTCATTAATTTGATTGTCCAATATTTCCCTTATGCGATAATGCCTCTCATAGCAAATGTGTACAGCGCGAGCTGAAAATGCATTTACAGCACTAAAAACCCAAACTTTTATAACAGCTAAACCAAACGTTTCCAATGTAAATTTCCACCTTTATATAGTGTAGAAAGGCATCCTGAAGCCTGGAAAGTCATTAATTTGATTGTCCAGTATTTCCTTCATGAGATATTGCAACACTTAGAAAAGGTGTACAGCGCCAGCAGACAATGAATTTTCAGCACTAAAAAAACGAAACTTCATTAACAGCTAAACCAAACGTTTCCAATGTAAATTTCCACATTTATAGAGTGTAAAAATGCATCCTGAAGCCTGGGAAGTCATTAATTTGATTGTCCAGTATTTCCCTTATGAGATAATGCCTCACATAGCAAATGTGTACAGTGCGAGCTGAAAATGCATTTTCAGCACTAAAAAACCAAACTTTTATAACAGCTAAACCAAACGTTTCCAATGTAAATTTCCACCTTTATATAGTGTAAAAAGACATTCTGAAGCCTGGGCAGTCATTAATTTGATTGTCCAATATTTCCCTTATGAGATAATGCCTCTCATAGCAAATGTGTACAGCGCGAGCTGAAAATGCATTTACAGCACTAAAAAACCAAACTTTTATAACAGCTAAACCAAACGTTTCCAATGTAAATTTCCACCTTTATATAGTGTAGAAAGGCATCCTGAAGCCTGGAAAGTCATTAATTTGATTGTCCAGTATTTCCTTCATGAGATATTGCAACACTTAGAAAAAGTGTACAGCGCCAGTAGACAATGAATTTTCAGCACTAAAAAAACGAAACTTCATTAACAGCTAAACTAAACGTTTCCAATGTAAATTTCCACCTTTATATAGTGTAAAAAGACATCCTGAAGCCTGGGCAGTCATTAATTTGATTGTCCAATATTTCCCTTATGAGATAATGCCTCTCATAGCAAATGTGTACAGCGCGAGCTGAAAATGCATTTACAGCACTAAAAAACCAAACTTTTATAACAGCTAAACCAAACGTTTCCAATGTAAATTTCCACCTTTATATAGTGTAGAAAGGCATCCTGGAGCCTGGAAAGTCATTAATTTGATTGTCCAGTATTTCCTTCATGAGATATTGCAACACTTAGAAAAAGTGTACAGCGCCAGCAGACAATGAATTTTCAGCACTAAAAAAACCAAACTTTTATAACAGCTAAACCAAACGTTTCCAATGTAAATTTCCACCTTTATATAGTGTAAAAAGACATCCTGAAGCCTGGGCAGTCATTAATTTGATTGTCCAGTATTTCCCTTATGAGATAATGCCTCACATAGCAAATGTGTACAGCGCGAGCTGAAAATGCATTTACAGCACTAAAAAACCAAACTTTTATAACAGCTAAACCAAACGTTTCCAATGTAAATTTCCACCTTTATATAGTGTAGAAAGGCATCCTGAAGCCTGGAAAGTGATTAATTTGATTGTCCAGTATTTCCTTCATGAGATATTGCAACACTTAGAAAAAGTGTACAGCGCCAGCAGACAATGAATTTTCAGCACTAAAAAACCGAAACTTAATTAACAGCTAAACTAAACGTTTCCAATGTAAATTTCCACCTTTATATAGTGTAAAAAGACATCCTGAAGCCTGGGCAGTCATTAATTTGATTGTCCAATATTTCCCTTATGAGATAATGCCTCTCATAGCAAATGTGTACAGCGCGAGCTGAAAATGCATTTACAGCACTAAAAAACCAAACTTTTATAACAGCTAAACCAAACGTTTCCAATGTAAATTTCCACCTTTATATAGTGTAGAAAGGCATCCTGAAGCCTGGAAAGTCATTAATTTGATTGTCCAGTATTTCCTTCATGAGATATTGCAACACTTAGAAAAAGTGTACAGCGCCAGCAGACAATGAATTTCCAGCACTAAAAAAACGAAACTTCATTAACAGCTAAACTAAACGTTTCCAATGTAAATTTCCACCTTTATATAGTGTAGAAAGGCATCCTGAAGCCTGGAAAGTCATTAATTTGATTGTCCAGTATTTCCTTCATGAGATATTGCAACACTTAGAAAAAGTGTACAGCGCCAGTAGACAATGAATTTTCAGCACTAAAAAAACGAAACTTCATTAACAGCTAAACTAAACGTTTCCAATGTAAATTTCCACCTTTATATAGTGTAAAAAGACATCCTGAAGCCTGGGCAGTCATTAATTTGATTGTCCAATATTTCCCTTATGAGATAATGCCTCTCATAGCAAATGTGTACAGCGCGAGCTGAAAATGCATTTACAGCACTAAAAAACCAAACTTTTATAACAGCTAAACCAAACGTTTCCAATGTAAATTTCCACCTTTATATAGTGTAGAAAGGCATCCTGGAGCCTGGAAAGTCATTAATTTGATTGTCCAGTATTTCCTTCATGAGATATTGCAACACTTAGAAAAAGTGTACAGCGCCAGCAGACAATGAATTTTCAGCACTAAAAAAACCAAACTTTTATAACAGCTAAACCAAACGTTTCCAATGTAAATTTCCACCTTTATATAGTGTAAAAAGACATCCTGAAGCCTGGGCAGTCATTAATTTGATTGTCCAGTATTTCCCTTATGAGATAATGCCTCACATAGCAAATGTGTACAGCGCGAGCTGAAAATGCATTTACAGCACTAAAAAACCAAACTTTTATAACAGCTAAACCAAACGTTTCCAATGTAAATTTCCACCTTTATATAGTGTAGAAAGGCATCCTGAAGCCTGGAAAGTGATTAATTTGATTGTCCAGTATTTCCTTCATGAGATATTGCAACACTTAGAAAAAGTGTACAGCGCCAGCAGACAATGAATTTTCAGCACTAAAAAACCGAAACTTAATTAACAGCTAAACTAAACGTTTCCAATGTAAATTTCCACCTTTATATAGTGTAAAAAGACATCCTGAAGCCTGGGCAGTCATTAATTTGATTGTCCAATATTTCCCTTATGAGATAATGCCTCTCATAGCAAATGTGTACAGCGCGAGCTGAAAATGCATTTACAGCACTAAAAAACCAAACTTTTATAACAGCTAAACCAAACGTTTCCAATGTAAATTTCCACCTTTATATAGTGTAGAAAGGCATCCTGAAGCCTGGAAAGTCATTAATTTGATTGTCCAGTATTTCCTTCATGAGATATTGCAACACTTAGAAAAAGTGTACAGCGCCAGCAGACAATGAATTTCCAGCACTAAAAAAACGAAACTTCATTAACAGCTAAACTAAACGTTTCCAATGTAAATTTCCACCTTTATATAGTGTAAAAAGACATCCTGAAGCCTGGGCAGTCATTAATTTGATTGTCCAATATTTCCCTTATGAGATAATGTGTAACGGTTCAGGGAACCGTGAGAAAGGAAAACTGGACCCAAGAGCAAGCGAGGATGGTTGAGGAGGATTTATTGAAGGGTTCGGGGGGAGAGGAACGGGTTCCGGTAGCAGGGCAGGAGGACAGGTGGAGGAGCGGCGAGTCAGCGCCGGGGTGCTCGCCGGGGTGGCGAGATGTGCGCTCGCGGAGGTGCAGCGGAGACGGCGCGCTGAGTGTGCACCGGTGCTGTGGCGGGAGGAACGCGGGCGCGGAGAGCGGCGTGGAGGCGAAGGCGGCGGCGAGCCAGCGGAGGCTGAGAAGGGCAGGCAGGCGGCGTACGGGCGTACGAGGTGCGATCGACGCTCCGGGGCTCGGCGGCTGGCGGCGGAGGATCGGGCTCGGGCTGGCGCTGGGCGGCTGGAGGGAGAGCGAGGAAAGACAATGGTTAACTCGGGTTGCATAACACAAAGCGCGGACGTGCACGAGGCGAACGTCGACGTGGACCGGGTACCGAGGTAGGTCACGGAATAATCCGGCGTCTGGCTCCTGGCAGCGCTGAGCTTTAAACCCCCGCGGTGATTGCTGATGATGGGCAGCAGGTGCGCAGGAGCCGACGCCCTCTCCGGTCGGAGGCGTGCCTGGCGGAAAACAGCCGGAACCTAGGGAAAAGGGAAAAAGCTTGGCAGGCCCCCTAACCCGAACCCCCACAGTACCCCCCCCTCAACGGACGCCTCCTGGCGTCCTTCCTGGTTTGTCCGGGTGTGTGGCGTAAAACTCCCGGATCGGGGAGTCGTCAATGAAGAGCTTGCGGGAGATCCAAGAACGTTCCTCCGGACCGTACCCCTCCCAGTCCACGAGGAACTGAAACCCCCTCCCCCGACGTCTAACGTCCAACACTTTGGAGACCGTGAAGGCTGGGTGGTCGTCGATCATCAGGGGGGGTGGAGGGGAGATGGTCGGAGGGCTTAGGACGCTGGAAGAGACCGGCTTGAGGAGAGAAACGTGGAAGGTGGGGTGGATCTTGAGGGAATCGGGGAGCTTTAGTCTGACAGAACAGGGGTTAATGATCTTGGTGATGGGAAAGGGACCAATGTAGCGCGGAGACAGCTTACGTGAATCGGTCTGGAGGGGAAGGTCGCGGGTCGAGAGCCAGACCTGCTGACCGGGCTGGTAGTCGGGAGCTGGGGTTCGACGACGGTCCGCCAGGCGCTTGTTGCGTTGCGCCGAGCGGGTGAGGGAGGCCTTGACCTCTGCCCAGACGGCCTTGGCCCGACTGATGTGTTCCTCCACCGAGGGAACCGCCACTGCATGCTCCTGCTCCGTAAAAAGGGGAGGTTGGTAGCCAAGACAGGCCATGAACGGCGACATACCTGTCGAGGCGCAGGAGAGGGAGTTGTGGGCGTACTCGATCCATGCGAGAGCCTCGCTCCATGTCTCGGGGTTCCGGGCCACCACGCACCGCAGCGCTGCCTCCAGGTGTTGATTGGCCCGCTCGGTCTGCCCGTTGGTCTGTGGGTGGTAACCGGAGGAAAGGCTGGCTGTGGCGCCCACTGCCTTACAGAACTCCCTCCAGACCTGGGAAGAGAACTGGGGGCCCCGGTCGGAGACGATGTCTTGCGGGAGGCCGTGGAGCCGGAAAACGTGCTGGGTCAGGAGTGTGGCTGTCTCCAAGGCGGTGGGTAGCTTGGGAAGGGGAACGAAGTGGACGCTCTTGGAGAAGCGGTCGATAATGGTGAGGATAACTGTGTGTCCTTTGGACGAAGGAAGACCCGTGACGAAGTCCACAGCGATGTGGGACCAGGGGCGGCTCGGGATAGGCAGAGGGTGGAGAAGACCGGCCGGAGCCGAGTGTGAGGCCTTTCCGCGGGCGCAAACCGAGCATGCCAGCACGAATTCTCGCGTGTCTCTTGTCATACTGGGCCACCAGAAGTGCGCTTGGAGGAAGCGAAGGGTGCGCGTGACGCCAGGGTGGCAGGTGAGCGAGGAGGAGTGCCCCCACTGGAGGACCTGGGAGCGTGCGGCATCGGGGACGAAGAGGAGGTCCGAGGGGTCAGGTCGGGGATCGGGTTGGGTTTTCTGCGCCTCGCGAACCGTGCGCTCGATCTCCCAGGAGGCCGCCCCCAGGAGACAGGAGGACGGGAGAATGGTCTGTGTGGTCTCTGGACTGGCAGGCGGAGCGAACATCCGGGAGAGGGCGTCCGCCTTGCCGTTGTTCGACCCGGGACGGAAGGAAAGGGTGAAGTTGAATCGGCTCAAGAAGAGGTGCCAACGGGCTTGACGGGGGTTCATCCGCTTGGCTGACTGCAGGTAGGCCAGATTTTTGTGGTCGGTCCAGACGAGGAAGGGGACGGCGGTGCCCTCCAGCCAGTGCCGCCACTCCTGGAGAGCCCAGACGACTGCCAGCAACTCCCGATTGCCGACGTCATAGTTCTTCTCGGCGGGGGACAGGCGTCGGGAGAAGAAGGCGCATGGATGAGTCTTCTGGGTGTCGGGGTCCCGTTGGGAGAGCACCGCTCCCGCCCCCGTGTCGGAAGCATCCACCTCCACCACGAACTGGAGTGCGGGATCGGGGTGTCTGAGGACCGGAGCGCTGGTGAAGGCTTCCTTTAGATGCCCGAAAGCTTGAGCCGCTCCCGGAGTCCACTGAAAGGGGGTGAGGGTGGAGGTGAGGGCCGTGAGAGGACTAGCAACCTTGCTGTAATTGCGGATGAATCGCCGGTAGAAATTAGCGAACCCCAGGAAGCGTTGGAGTTCCTTGCGAGTAGTGGGAGTAGGCCACTCCACCACCGCCTGGATCTTGGCGGGATCCGGCTGGAGTTGACCCCGGGCGATGACGTAGCCCAGGAAATGGATCGATGGGACGTGGAACTCGCATTTCTCCGGTTTCACGAACAGGCGGTTCTCCAGCAGGCGCTGGAGGACTGATCGGACGTGGCGGCGGTGGTCCTCGAGGGATCGGGAGAAGATGAGGATGTCATCCAGGTAAATAAAGACGAAACGGTTGAGCATATCCCGGAGAATGTCGGTCATGAGAGCTTGAAAAACGGCGGGGGCGTTGGTGAGGCCGAAGGGCATGACGAGATACTCAAAATGTCCAAGGGGGGTATTGAAGGCCGTCTTCCATTCATCGCCCTCGCGGATGCGGACCAAATGGTAGGCGTTCCGGAGATCGAGCTTGGAGAAGACTTGGGCTTCGCAGAGGGGCTCGAACGAGGGGTCTATGAGGGGCAGAGAGGTCTTATTTTTGACTGTGATGCCGTTGAGAGCCTTGAAGTCAATGCAAGGGCGAAGGGAGGAGTCTTTCTTCTTGACAAAAAAGAAACCCGCTCCCAGGGGCGAGGAAGAGGGCCGAATCAGACCGGCCGCCAGGGAGTCGCGGATGTAGGTCTCGAGGGCCTCCTTCTCGGGACGGGAGATGTTGTACAGCCGGGAGCTGGGCAGCGGAGCTCCGGGAAAGAGGTCTATGGCGCAGTCATAGGGCCGATGGGGAGGAAGGGTGCGGGCGAGGTCTTTGCAAAAAACCTGGGCCAGGTCATGGTAGTCCGTGGGGACGGACGCCAGGTCGGGTGGAGCCGGGGAGCAAGGAACCGAGCGGGGAGCGGGGTCGGCGGACAGAAGGCACTGTGAGTGGCAAAGCTCGCTCCACCCGGTGATTGCACATCTCCTCCAGTCTATCGCGGGGTTGTGTAGCTGGAGCCACGGGAAACCCAGGACCAGGGGGACTTGTGGCGAGTGGATTAGGAGGAGCTGGATGGTCTCCCGGTGGTTACCGGAAACAATAAGGGTTAGGGGTCCCGTTTGATGGAAGACCTGGGAGATGAGGCGTCCATCCAGAGCCACCACGCGCCGTGGGGAAGGGAGAGGCTCCAGGGGGACACCCAGCCGGCGAGCCAGAGCCAGGTCCAGGAAGTTCCCATCCGCTCCGGAGTCCACCAGTACGGCGACCGAGAGGGATTGGGTCTGCCAGAGGAGGCGGGCTGGGATGGACATGCGTGAAGAGGAGCCCGTAGCTGACACGTTATGGCTCGCCGCGGGACTCCTGATCAGCGGCGAGCCCCCCTCTTTTGGCTTCACGTGGCAAGCGGCGATGTAGTGACCGGGGTTGCCACAATAGAGGCATAGCTGGCTCGAGAGGCGCCTCTGGCGTTCCTGAGGATCCAGGCGGGTTCTCCCCAGCTGCATGGGCTCCTCCTGTCCGACGGGAGGCGTAACCGGTAGTCGCGGAGGGAAGTCGACGGGAGGTGCGGGAGCGCGTGCCGCCGGACGGGGCGACCTACGCGTCCGCTCGGACTGCCGCTCCCGCAACCGGTTGTCTACCTTAATAGCCAGGGCAATGAGGTCTTCGAGAGAGGCGGTCTCATCCCGAACGGCCAGCTCATCCTTGAGCTGGTCCGTCAGCCCGTTGAGGAACACTCCCCGAAGGGCGGGCTCGTTCCACCCGCACTCGTGGGCGAGAATGCGGAACTCCACCGAAAAGTCGGCGGCGGAGCGGGAACCCTGCCGGAGTGCGAGCAATCGGCGGGTGGCCTCGCGTCCCTTGACGGGATGGTCGAATACCCGCCGCAACTCTTGGCAGAAGTGGGAGTAGGAGGCCATCGCCGGGGCCGATGCCTCCCACAAGGCGGTGGCCCATTTCGCGGCGCGGCCGCGGAGCAGGTTCACCATGTAGGCGATGCGAGCTCGATCGGTCGGGTAACTTTGGGGTTGGAGATCGAACACCAACGAGGTGCTCAATATGAACTGGCTACAAGAGCCCAGATCACCGGAAAACGGCTCGGGAGTGGGGACATGGGGTTCCCTGCCGCTCGAAGAGAACACGGCGGGCGGAGGAGGGGGAGAAGGGACCGGGGAGGTGCCCTCCGGGAGGCCGGAAGCAGAGGGAAGAGAGCTGACCTGCTTCGAAAGGAGCGCGAGTTGGTGGTGGAGAGCCTGGACGGAGTCCATGAACTCCTGCATCATCCTCTCGTGTCTTCCCAGCTGTCTGCCTTGGTGGGAGAGGGCCTCTTGGAGGGAATCCGAGCTCGCTGGGTCCATTGGGGCCGGATTATTCTGTAACGGTTCAGGGAACCGTGAGAAAGGAAAACTGGACCCAAGAGCAAGCGAGGATGGTTGAGGAGGATTTATTGAAGGGTTCGGGGGGAGAGGAACGGGTTCCGGTAGCAGGGCAGGAGGACAGGTGGAGGAGCGGCGAGTCAGCGCCGGGGTGCTCGCCGGGGTGGCGAGATGTGCGCTCGCGGAGGTGCAGCGGAGACGGCGCGCTGAGTGTGCACCGGTGCTGTGGCGGGAGGAACGCGGGCGCGGAGAGCGGCGTGGAGGCGAAGGCGGCGGCGAGCCGGCGGAGGCTGAGAAGGGCAGGCAGGCGGCGTACGGGCGTACGAGGTGCGATCGACGCTCCGGGGCTCGGCGGCTGGCGGCGGAGGATCGGGCTCGGGCTGGCGCTGGGCGGCTGGAGGGAGAGCGAGGAAAGACAATGGTTAACTCGGGTTGCATAACACAAAGCGCGGACGTGCACGAGGCGAACGTCGACGTGGACCGGGTACCGAGGTAGGTCACGGAATAATCCGGCGTCTGGCTCCTGGCAGCGCTGAGCTTTAAACCCCCGCGGTGATTGCTGATGATGGGCAGCAGGTGCGCAGGAGCCGACGCCCTCTCCGGTCGGAGGCGTGCCTGGCGGAAAACAGCCGGAACCTAGGGAAAAGGGAAAAAGCTTGGCAGGCCCCCTAACCCGAACCCCCACATAATGCCTCTCATAGCAAATGTGTACAGCGCGAGCTGAAAATGCATTTACAGCACTAAAAAAACAAACTTTTATAACAGCTAAACCAAACGTTTCCAATGTAAATTTCCACCTTTATATAGTGTAGAAAGGCATCCTGAAGCCTGGAAAGTCATTAATTTGATTGTCCAGTATTCCCTTCATGAGATATTGCAACACTTAGAAAAAGTGTACAGCGCCAGCAGACAATGAATTTTCAGCACTAAAAAAACGAAACTTCATTAACAGCTAAACCAAACGTTTCCAATGTAAATTTCCACATTTATAGAGTGTAAAAAGGCATCCTGAAGCCTGGGAAGTCATTAATTTGATTGTCCAGTATTTCCCTTATGAGATAATGCCTCACATAGCAAATGTGTACAGTGCGAGCTGAAAATGCATTTTCAGCACTAAAAAACCAAACTTTTATAACAGCTAAACCAAACGTTTCCAATGTAAATTTCCACCTTTATATAATGTAAAAAGACATCCTGAAGCCTGGGCAGTCATTAATTTGATTGTCCAGTATTTCCCTTATGAGATAATGCCTCACATAGCAAATGTGTACAGCGCGAGCTGAAAATGCATTTACAGCACTAAAAAAACAAACTTTTATAACAGCTAAACTAAACGTTTCCAATGTAAATTTCCACCTTTATATGGTGTAAAAAGACATCCTGAAGCCTGGGCAGTCATTAATTTGATTGTCCAATATTTCCCTTATGAGATAATGCCTCTCATAGCAAATGTGTACAGCGCGAGCTGAAAATGCATTTACAGCACTAAAAAACCAAACTTTTATAACAGCTAAACCAAACGTTTCCAATGTAAATTTCCACCTTTATATAGTGTAGAAAGGCATCCTGAAGCCTGGAAAGTCATTAATTTGATTGTCCAGTATTTCCTTCATGAGATATTGCAACACTTAGAAAAAGTGTACAGCGCCAGCAGACAATGAATTTTCAGCACTAAAAAAACGAAACTTCATTAACAGCTAAACCAAACGTTTCCAATGTAAATTTCCACATTTATAGAGTGTAAAAAGGCATCCTGAAGCCTGGGAAGTCATTAATTTGATTGTCCAGTATTTCCCTTATGAGATAATGCCTCACATAGCAAATGTGTACAGTGCGAGCTGAAAATGCATTTTCAGCACTAAAAAAACAAACTTTTATAACAGCTAAACTAAACGTTTCCAATGTAAATTTCCACCTTTATATAGTGTAAAAAGACATCCTGAAGCCTGGGCAGTCATTAATTTGATTGTCCAATATTTCCCTTATGAGATAATGCCTCTCATAGCAAATGTGTACAGCGCGAGCTGAAAATGCATTTACAGCACTAAAAAAACAAACTTTTATAACAGCTAAACTAAACGTTTCCAATGTAAATTTCCACCTTTATATAGTGTAAAAAGACATCCTGAAGCCTGGGCAGTCATTAATTTGATTGTCCAATATTTCCCTTATGAGATAATGCCTCTCATAGCAAATGTGTACAGCGCGAGCTGAAAATGCATTTACAGCACTAAAAAACCAAACTTTTATAACAGCTAAACCAAACGTTTCCAATGTAAATTTCCACCTTTATATAGTGTAGAAAGGCATCCTGAAGCCTGGAAAGTCATTAATTTGATTGTCCAGTATTTCCTTCATGAGATATTGCAACACTTAGAAAAGGTGTACAGCGCCAGCAGACAATGAATTTTCAGCACTAAAAAAACGAAACTTCATTAACAGCTAAACCAAACGTTTCCAATGTAAATTTCCACATTTATAGAGTGTAAAAATGCATCCTGAAGCCTGGGAAGTCATTAATTTGATTGTCCAGTATTTCCCTTATGAGATAATGCCTCACATAGCAAATGTGTACAGTGCGAGCTGAAAATGCATTTTCAGCACTAAAAAACCAAACTTTTATAACAGCTAAACCAAACGTTTCCAATGTAAATTTCCACCTTTATATAGTGTAGAAAGGCATCCTGAAGCCTGGAAAGTCATTAATTTGATTGTCCAGTATTTCCTTCATGAGATATTGCAACACTTAGAAAAAGTGTACAGCGCCAGCAGACAATGAATTTCCAGCACTAAAAAAACGAAACTTCATTAACAGCTAAACTAAACGTTTCCAATGTAAATTTCCACCTTTATATAGTGTAAAAAGACATCCTGAAGCCTGGGCAGTCATTAATTTGATTGTCCAATATTTCCCTTATGAGATAATGCCTCTCATAGCAAATGTGTACAGCGCGAGCTGAAAATGCATTTACAGCACTAAAAAACCAAACTTTTATAACAGCTAAACCAAACGTTTCCAATGTAAATTTCCACCTTTATATAGTGTAGAAAGGCATCCTGAAGCCTGGAAAGTCATTAATTTGATTGTCCAGTATTTCCTTCATGAGATATTGCAACACTTAGAAAAAGTGTACAGCGCCAGCAGACAATGAATTTTCAGCACTAAAAAAACGAAACTTCATTAACAGCTAAACCAAACGTTTCCAATGTAAATTTCCACATTTATAGAGTGTAAAAAGGCATCCTGAAGCCTGGGAAGTAATTAATTTGATTGTCCAGTATTTCCCTTATGAGATAATGCCTCACATAGCAAATGTGTACAGTGCGAGCTGAAAATGCATTTTCAGCACTAAAAAACCAAACTTTTATAACAGCTAAACCAAACGTTTCCAATGTAAATTTCCACCTTTATATAGTGTAAAAAGACATCCTGAAGCCTGGGCAGTCATTAATTTGATTGTCCAGTATTTCCCTTATGAGATAATGCCTCACATAGCAAATGTGTACAGCGCGAGCTGAAAATGCATTTACAGCACTAAAAACCCAAACTTTTATAACAGCTAAACCAAACGTTTCCAATGTAAATTTCCACCTTTATATAGTGTAGAAAGGCATCCTGAAGCCTGGAAGGTCATTAATTTGATTGTCCAGTATTTCCTTCATGAGATATTGCAACACTTAGAAAAGGTGTACAGCGCCAGCAGACAATGAATTTTCAGCACTAAAAAATCGAAACTTCATTAACAGCTAAACCAAACGTTTCCAATGTAAATTTCCACCTTTATATAGTGTAGAAAGGCATCCTGAAGCCTGGAAAGTCATTAATTTGATTGTCCAGTATTTCCTTCATGAGATATTGCAACACTTAGAAAAGGTGTACAGCGCCAGCAGACAATGAATTTTCAGCACTAAAAAAACGAAACTTCATTAACAGCTAAACCAAACGTTTCCAATGTAAATTTCCACATTTATAGAGTGTAAAAAGGCATCCTGAAGCCTGGGAAGTCATTAATTTGATTGTCCAGTATTTCCCTTATGAGATAATGCCTCACATAGCAAATGTGTACAGTTCGAGCTGAAAATGCATTTACAGCACTAAAAAACCAAACTTTTATAACAGCTAAACCAAACGTTTCCAATGTAAATTTCCACCTTTATATAGTGTAGAAAGGCATCCTGAAGCCTGGAAAGTCATTGATTTGATTGTCCAGTATTTCCTTCATGAGATATTGCAACACTTAGAAAAAGTGTACAGCGCCAGCAGACAATGAATTTTCAGCACTAAAAAAACGAAACTTCATTAACAGCTAAACTAAACGTTTCCAATGTAAATTTCCACCTTTATATAGAGTAAAAAGACATCCTGAAGCCTGGGCAGCCATTAATTTGATTGTCCAATATTTCCCTTATGAGATAATGCCTCTCATAGCAAATGTGTACAGCGCGAGCTGAAAATGCATTTACAGCACTAAAAAACCAAACTTTTATAACAGCTAAACCAAACGTTTCCAATGTAAATTTCCACATTTATAGAGTGTAAAAAGGCATCCTGAAGCCTGGGAAGTCATTAATTTGATTGTCCAGTATTTCCCTTATGAGATAATGCCTCACATAGCAAATGTGTACAGCGCGAGCTGAAAATGCATTTACAGCACTAAAAAACCAAACTTTTATAACAGCTAAACCAAACGTTTCCAATGTAAATTTCCACCTTTATATAGTGTAGAAAGGCATCCTGAAGCCTGGAAAGTGATTAATTTGATTGTCCAGTATTTCCTTCATGAGATATTGCAACACTTAGAAAAAGTGTACAGCGCCAGCAGACAATGAATTTTCAGCACTAAAAAACCGAAACTTCATTAACAGCTAAACTAAACGTTTCCAATGTAAATTTCCACCTTTATATAGTGTAAAAAGACATCCTGAAGCCTGGGCAGTCATTAATTTGATTGTCCAATATTTCCCTTATGAGATAATGCCTCTCATAGCAAATGTGTACAGCGCGAGCTGAAAATGCATTTACAGCACTAAAAAACCAAACTTTTATAACAGCTAAACCAAACGTTTCCAATGTAAATTTCCACCTTTATATAGTGTAGAAAGGCATCCTGAAGCCTGGAAAGTCATTAATTTGATTGTCCAGTATTTCCTTCATGAGATATTGCAACACTTAGAAAAAGTGTACAGCGCCAGCAGACAATGAATTTCCAGCACTAAAAAAACGAAACTTCATTAACAGCTAAACTAAACGTTTCCAATGTAAATTTCCACCTTTATATAGTGTAAAAAGACATCCTGAAGCCTGGGCAGTCATTAATTTGATTGTCCAATATTTCCCTTATGAGATAATGCCTCTCATAGCAAATGTGTACAGCGCGAGCTGAAAATGCATTTACAGCACTAAAAAACCAAACTTTTATAACAGCTAAACCAAACGTTTCCAATGTAAATTTCCACCTTTATATAGTGTAGAAAGGCATCCTGAAGCCTGGAAAGTCATTAATTTGATTGTCCAGTATTTCCTTCATGAGATATTGCAACACTTAGAAAAAGTGTACAGCGCCAGCAGACAATGAATTTTCAGCACTAAAAAAACGAAACTTCATTAACAGCTAAACCAAACGTTTCCAATGTAAATTTCCACATTTATAGAGTGTAAAAAGGCATCCTGAAGCCTGGGAAGTCATTAATTTGATTGTCCAGTATTTCCCTTATGAGATAATGCCTCACATAGCAAATGTGTACAGTGCGAGCTGAAAATGCATTTTCAGCACTAAAAAACCAAACTTTTATAACAGCTAAACCAAACGTTTCCAATGTAAATTTCCACCTTTATATAGTGTAAAAAGACATCCTGAAGCCTGGGCAGTCATTAATTTGATTGTCCAGTATTTCCCTTATGAGATAATGCCTCACATAGCAAATGTGTACAGCGCGAGCTGAAAATGCATTTACAGCACTAAAAAAACAAACTTTTATAACAGCTAAACTAAACGTTTCCAATGTAAATTTCCACCTTTATATAGTGTAAAAAGACATCCTGAAGCCTGGGCAGTCATTAATTTGATTGTCCAATATTTCCCTTATGAGATAATGCCTCTCATAGCAAATGTGTACAGCGCGAGCTGAAAATGCATTTACAGCACTAAAAAACCAAACTTTTATAACAGCTAAACCAAACGTTTCCAATGTAAATTTCCACCTTTATATAGTGTAGAAAGGCATCCTGAAGCCTGGAAAGTCATTAATTTGATTGTCCAGTATTTCCTTCATGAGATATTGCAACACTTAGAAAAAGTGTACAGCGCCAGCAGACAATGAATTTTCAGCACTAAAAAAACGAAACTTCATTAACAGCTAAACCAAACGTTTCCAATGTAAATTTCCACATTTATAGAGTGTAAAAAGGCATCCTAAAGCCTGGGAAGTCATTAATTTGATTGTCCAGTATTTCCCTTATGAGATAATGCCTCACATAGCAAATGTGTACAGTGCGAGCTGAAAATGCATTTTCAGCACTAAAAAAACAAACTTTTATAACAGCTAAACTAAACGTTTCCAATGTAAATTTCCACCTTTATATAGTGTAAAAAGACATCCTGAAGCCTGGGCAGTCATTAATTTGATTGTCCAATATTTCCCTTATGAGATAATGCCTCTCATAGCAAATGTGTACAGCGCGAGCTGAAAATGCATTTACAGCACTAAAAAAACAAACTTTTATAACAGCTAAACTAAACGTTTCCAATGTAAATTTCCACCTTTATATAGTGTAAAAAGACATCCTGAAGCCTGGGCAGTCATTAATTTGATTGTCCAATATTTCCCTTATGAGATAATGCCTCTCATAGCAAATGTGTTCAGCGCGAGCTGAAAATGCATTTACAGCACTAAAAACCCAAACTTTTATAACAGCTAAACCAAACGTTTCCAATGTAAATTTCCACCTTTATATAGTGTAGAAAGGCATCCTGAAGCCTGGAAAGTCATTAATTTGATTGTCCAGTATTTCCTTCATGAGATATTGCAACACTTAGAAAAGGTGTACAGCGCCAGCAGACAATGAATTTTCAGCACTAAAAAAACGAAACTTCATTAACAGCTAAACCAAACGTTTCCAATGTAAATTTCCACATTTATAGATAGAGTGTAAAAAGGCATCCTGAAGCCTGGGAAGTCATTAATTTGATTGTCCAGTATTTCCCTTATGAGATAATGCCTCACATAGCAAATGTGTACAGCGCGAGCTGAAAATGCATTTACAGCACTAAAAAACCAAACTTTTATAACAGCTAAACCAAACGTTTCCAATGTAAATTTCCACCTTTATATAGTGTAGAAAGGCATCCTGAAGCCTGGAAAGTGATTAATTTGATTGTCCAGTATTTCCTTCATGAGATATTGCAACACTTAGAAAAAGTGTACAGCGCCAGCAGACAATGAATTTTCAGCACTAAAAAACCGAAACTTCATTAACAGCTAAACTAAACGTTTCCAATGTAAATTTCCACCTTTATATAGTGTAAAAAGACATCCTGAAGCCTGGGCAGTCATTAATTTGATTGTCCAATATTTCCCTTATGAGATAATGCCTCTCATAGCAAATGTGTACAGCGCGAGCTGAAAATGCATTTACAGCACTAAAAAACCAAACTTTTATAACAGCTAAACCAAACGTTTCCAATGTAAATTTCCACCTTTATATAGTGTAGAAAGGCATCCTGAAGCCTGGAAAGTCATTAATTTGATTGTCCAGTATTTCCTTCATGAGATATTGCAACACTTAGAAAAAGTGTACAGCGCCAGCAGACAATGAATTTCCAGCACTAAAAAAACGAAACTTCATTAACAGCTAAACTAAACGTTTCCAATGTAAATTTCCACCTTTATATAGTGTAAAAAGACATCCTGAAGCCTGGGCAGTCATTAATTTGATTGTCCAATATTTCCCTTATGAGATAATGCCTCTCATAGCAAATGTGTACAGCGCGAGCTGAAAATGCATTTACAGCACTAAAAAACCAAACTTTTATAACAGCTAAACTAAACGTTTCCAATGTAAATTTCCACCTTTATATAGTGTAGAAAGGCATCCTGAAGCCTGGAAAGTCATTAATTTGATTGTCCAGTATTTCCTTCATGAGATATTGCAACACTTAGAAAAAGTGTACAGCGCCAGCAGACAATGAATTTTCAGCACTAAAAAAACGAAACTTCATTAACAGCTAAACCAAACGTTTCCAATGTAAATTTCCACATTTATAGAGTGTAAAAAGGCATCCTGAAGCCTGGGAAGTCATTAATTTGATTGTCCAGTATTTCCCTTATGAGATAATGCCTCACATAGCAAATGTGTACAGTGCGAGCTGAAAATGCATTTTCAGCACTAAAAAACCAAACTTTTATAACAGCTAAACCAAACGTTTCCAATGTAAATTTCCACCTTTATATAGTGTAAAAAGACATCCTGAAGCCTGGGCAGTCATTAATTTGATTGTCCAGTATTTCCCTTATGAGATAATGCCTCACATAGCAAATGTGTACAGCGCGAGCTGAAAATGCATTTACAGCACTAAAAAAACAAACTTTTATAACAGCTAAACTAAACGTTTCCAATGTAAATTTCCACCTTTATATAGTGTAAAAAGACATCCTGAAGCCTGGGCAGTCATTAATTTGATTGTCCAACATTTCCCTTATGAGATAATGCCTCTCATAGCAAATGTGTACAGCGCGAGCTGAAAATGCATTTACAGCACTAAAAACCCAAACTTTTATAACAGCTAAACCAAACGTTTCCAATGTAAATTTCCACCTTTATATAGTGTAGAAAGGCATCCTGAAGCCTGGAAAGTCATTAATTTGATTGTCCAGTATTTCCTTCATGAGATATTGCAACACTTAGAAAAGGTGTACAGCGCCAGCAGACAATGAATTTTCAGCACTAAAAAATCGAAACTTCATTAACAGCTAAACCAAACGTTTCCAATGTAAATTTCCACCTTTATATAGTGTAGAAAGGCATCCTGAAGCCTGGAAAGTCATTAATTTGATTGTCCAGTATTTCCTTCATGAGATATTGCAACACTTAGAAAAGGTGTACAGCGCCAGCAGACAATGAATTTTCAGCACTAAAAAAACGAAACTTCATTAACAGCTAAACCAAACGTTTCCAATGTAAATTACCACATTTATAGAGTGTAAAAAGGCATCCTGAAGCCTGGGAAGTCATTAATTTGATTGTCCAGTATTTCCCTTATGAGATAATGCCTCACATAGCAAATGTGTACAGTTCGAGCTGAAAATGCATTTACAGCACTAAAAAACCAAACTTTTATAACAGCTAAACCAAACGTTTCCAATGTAAATTTCCACCTTTATATAGTGTAGAAAGGCATCCTGAAGCCTGGAAAGTCATTGATTTGATTGTCCAGTATTTCCTTCATGAGATATTGCAACACTTAGAAAAAGTGTACAGCGCCAGCAGACAATGAATTTTCAGCACTAAAAAAACGAAACTTCATTAACAGCTAAACTAAACGTTTCCAATGTAAATTTCCACCTTTATATAGAGTAAAAAGACATCCTGAAGCCTGGGCAGCCATTTATTTGATTGTCCAATATTTCCCTTATGAGATAATGCCTCTCATAGCAAATGTGTACAGCGCGAGCTGAAAATGCATTTACAGCACTAAAAAAACAAACTTTTATAACAGCTAAACTAAACGTTTCCAATGTAAATTTCCACCTTTATATAGTGTAGAAAGGCATCCTGAAGCCTGGAAAGTCATTAATTTGATTGTCCAGTATTTCCTTCATGAGATATTGCAACACTTAGAAAAAGTGTACAGCGCCAGCAGACAATGAATTTTCAGCACTAAAAAAACGAAACTTCATTAACAGCTAAACCAAACGTTTCCAATGTAAATTTCCACATTTATAGAGTGTAAAAAGGCATCCTGAAGCCTGGGAAGTCATTAATTTGATTGTCCAGTATTTCCCTTATGAGATAATGCCTCACATAGCAAATGTGTACAGTGCGAGCTGAAAATGCATTTTCAGCACTAAAAAACCAAACTTTTATAACAGCTAAACCAAACGTTTCCAATGTAAATTTCCACCTTTATATAGTGTAAAAAGACATCCTGAAGCCTGGGCAGTCATTAATTTGATTGTCCAGTATTTCCCTTATGAGATAATGCCTCACATAGCAAATGTGTACAGCGCGAGCTGAAAATGCATTTACAGCACTAAAAAAACAAACTTTTATAACAGCTAAACTAAACGTTTCCAATGTAAATTTCCACCTTTATATAGTGTAAAAAGACATCCTGAAGCCTGGGCAGTCATTAATTTGATTGTCCAATATTTCCCTTATGAGATAATGCCTCTCATAGCAAATGTGTACAGCGCGAGCTGAAAATGCATTTACAGCACTAAAAACCCAAACTTTTATAACAGCTAAACCAAACGTTTCCAATGTAAATTTCCACCTTTATATAGTGTAGAAAGGCATCCTGAAGCCTGGAAAATCTTTAATTTGATTGTCCAGTATTTCCTTCATGAGATATTGCAACACTTAGAAAAGGTGTACAGCGCCAGCAGACAATGAATTTTCAGCACTAAAAAATCGAAACTTCATTAACAGCTAAACCAAACGTTTCCAATGTAAATTTCCACCTTTATATAGTGTAGAAAGGCATCCTGAAGCCTGGAAAGTCATTAATTTGATTGTCCAGTATTTCCTTCATGAGATATTGCAACACTTAGAAAAGGTGTACAGCGCCAGCAGACAATGAATTTTCAGCACTAAAAAAACGAAACTTCATTAACAGCTAAACCAAACGTTTCCAATGTAAATTTCCACATTTATAGAGTGTAAAAAGGCATCCTGAAGCCTGGGAAGTCATTAATTTGATTGTCCAGTATTTCCCTTATGAGATAATGCCTCACATAGCAAATGTGTACAGTTCGAGCTGAAAATGCATTTACAGCACTAAAAAACCAAACTTTTATAACAGCTAAACCAAACGTTTCCAATGTAAATTTCCACCTTTATATAGTGTAGAAAGGCATCCTGAAGCCTGGAAAGTCATTGATTTGATTGTCCAGTATTTCCTTCATGAGATATTGCAACACTTAGAAAAAGTGTACAGCGCCAGCAGACAATGAATTTTCAGCACTAAAAAAACGAAACTTCATTAACAGCTAAACTAAACGTTTCCAATGTAAATTTCCACCTTTATATAGAGTAAAAAGACATCCTGAAGCCTGGGCAGCCATTTATTTGATTGTCCAATATTTCCCTTATGAGATAATGCCTCTCATAGCAAATGTGTACAGCGCGAGCTGAAAATGCATTTACAGCACTAAAAAAACAAACTTTTATAACAGCTAAACCAAACGTTTCCAATGTAAATTTCCACCTTTATATAGTGTAGAAAGGCACCCTGAAGCCTGGAAAGTCATTAATTTGATTGTCCAGTATTTCCTTCATGAGATATTGCAACACTTAGAAAAAGTGTACAGCGCCAGCAGACAATGAATTTTCAGCACTAAAAAAACGAAACTTCATTAACAGCTAAACCAAACGTTTCCAATGTAAATTTCCACATTTATAGAGTGTAAAAAGGCATCCTGAAGCCTGGGAAGTCATTAATTTGATTGTCCAGTATTTCCCTTATGAGATAATGCCTCACATAGCAAATGTGTACAGTTCGAGCTGAAAATGCATTTTCAGCACTAAAAAACCAAACTTTTATAACAGCTAAACCAAACGTTTCCAATGTAAATTTCCACCTTTATATAGTGTAAAAAGACATCCTGAAGCCTGGGCAGTCATTAATTCGATTGTCCAATATTTCCTTTATGAGATAATGCCTCTCATAGGCAAATGTGTACAGCGCGAGCTGAAAATGCATTTACAGCACGAAAAAACCAAACTTTTATAACAGCTAAACCAAACTTTCCAATGTAAATTTCCACCTTTATATAGTGTAAAAAGGCATCCTGAAGCCTGGGAAGTCATTAATTTGATTGTCCAGTATTTCCCTTATGAGATAATGCCTCACATAGCAAATGTGTACAGTGCGAGCTGAAAATGCATTTTCAGCACTAAAAAAACGAAACTTCATTAACAGCTAAACCAAACGTTTCCAATGCAAATTTCCACATTTATAGAGTGTAAAAAGGCATCCCGAAGCCTGGGAAGTCATTAATTTGATTGTCCAGTATTTCCCTTATGAGATAATGCCTCACATAGCAAATGTGTACAGTGCGAGCTGAAAATGCATTTTCAGCACTAAAAAACCAAACTTTTATAACAGCGAAACCAAACGTTTCCAATGTAAATTTCCACCTTTATATAGTGTAAAAAGACATCCTGAAGCCTGGGCAGTCATTAATTTGATTGTCCAAAATTTCCCTTATGAGATAATGCCTCTCATAGCAAATGTGTACAGCGCGAGCTGAAAATGCATTTACAGCACTAAAAAACCAAACTTTTATAACAGCTAAACCAAACGTTTCCAATGTAAATTTCTACCTTTATATAGTGTAGAAAGGCATCCTGAAGCCTGGAAAGTCATTAATTTGATTGTCCAGTATTTCCTTCATGAGATATTGCAACACTTAGAAAAAGTGTACAGCGCCAGCAGACAATGAATTTTCAGCACTAAAAAAACGAAACTTCATTAACAGCTAAACTAAACGTTTCCAATGTAAATTTCCACCTTTATATAGTGTAAAAAGACATCCTGAAGCCTGGGCAGTCATTAATTTGATTGTCCAATATTTCCCTTATGAGATAATGCCTCTCATAGCAAATGTGTACAGCGCGAGCTGAAAATGCATTTACAGCACTAAAAAACCAAACTTTTATAACAGCTAAACCAAACGTTTCCAATGTAAATTTCCACCTTTATATAGTGTAGAAAGGCATCCTGAAGCCTGGAAAGTCATTAATTTGATTGTCCAGTATTTCCTTCATGAGATATTGCAACACTTAGAAAAAGTGTACAGCGCCAGCAGACAATGAATTTTCAGCACTAAAAAAACGAAACTTCATTAACAGCTAAACCAAACGTTTCCAATGTAAATTTCCACATTTATAGAGTGTAAAAAGGCATCCTGAAGCCTGGGAAGTCATTAATTTGATTGTCCAGTATTTCCCTTATGAGATAATGCCTCACATAGCAAATGTGTACAGTGCGAGCTGAAAATGCATTTTCAGCACTAAAAAACCAAACTTTTATAACAGCTAAACCAAACGTTTCCAATGTAAATTTCCACCTTTATATAGTGTAAAAAGACATCCTGAAGCCTGGGCAGTCATTAATTTGATTGTCCAGTATTTCCCTTATGAGATAATGCCTCACATAGCAAATGTGTACAGCGCGAGCTGAAAATGCATTTACAGCACTAAAAAAACAAACTTTTATAACAGCTAAACTAAACGTTTCCAATGTAAATTTCCACCTTTATATAGTGTAAAAAGACATCCTGAAGCCTGGGCAGTCATTAATTTGATTGTCCAATATTTCCCTTATGAGATAATGCCTCTCATAGCAAATGTGTACAGCGCGAGCTGAAAATGCATTTACGGGACTAAAAACCCAAACTTTTATAACAGCTAAACCAAACGTTTCCAATGTAAATTTCCACCTTTATATAGTGTAGAAAGGCATCTTGAAGCCTGGAAAGTCATTAATTTGATTGTCCAGTATTTCCTTCATGAGATATTGCAACACTTAGAAAAGGTGTACAGCGCCAGCAGACAATGAATTTTCAGCACTAAAAAACGAAACTTCATTAACAGCTAAACCAAACGTTTCCAATGTAAATTTCCACATTTATAGAGTGTAAAAAGGCATCCTGAAGCCTGGGAAGTCATTAATTTGATTGTCCAGTATTTCCCTTATGAGATAATGCCTCACATAGCAAATGTGTACAGTGCGAGCTGAAAATGCATTTTCAGCACTAAAAAACCAAACTTTTATAACAGCTAAACCAAACGTTTCCAATGTAAATTTCCACCTATATATAGTGTAAAAAGACATCCTGAAGCCTGGGCAGTCATTAATTCGATTGTCCAATATTTCCTTTATGAGATAATGCCTCTCATAGCAAATGTGTACAGCGCGAGCTGAAAATGCATTAACAGCACTAAAAAACCAAACTTTTATAACAGCTAAACCAAACGTTTCCAATGTAAATTTTCACCTTTATATAGTGTAAAAAGGCATCCTGAAGCCTGGAAAGTCATTAATTTGATTGTCCAGTATTTCCTTCATGAGATAATGCCTCACATAGCAAATGTGTACAGTGCGAGCTGAAAATGCATTTTCAGCACTAAAAAACCAAACTTTTATAACAGCTAAACCAAACGTTTCCAATGTAAATTCCACCTTTATATAGTGTAAAAAGACATCCTGAAGCCTGGGCAGTCATTAATTTGATTGTCCAATATTTCCCTTATGAGATAATGCCTCTCATAGCAAATGTGTACAGCGCGAGCTGAAAATGCATTTACAGCACTAAAAAACCAAACTTTTATAACAGCTAAACCAAACGTTTCCAATGTAAATTTTCACCTTTATATAGTGTAGAAAGGCATCCTGAAGCCTGGAAAGTCATTAATTTGATTGTCCAGTATTTCCTTCATAAGATATTGCAACACTTAGAAAAAGTGTACAGCGCCAGGAGACAATGAATTTTCAGCACTAAAAAACCGAAACTTCATTAACAGCTAAACTAAACGTTTCCAATGTAAATTTCCACCTTTATATAGTGTAAAAAGACATCCTGAAGCCTGGGCAGCCATTAATTTGATTGTCCAATATTTCCCTTATGAGATAATGCCTCTCATAGCAAATGTGTACAGCGCGAGCTGAAAATGCATTTACAGCACTAAAAAACCAAACTTTTATAACAGCTAAACCAAACGTTTCCAATGTAAATTTCCACCTTTATATAGTGTAAAAAGACATCCTGAAGCCTGGGCAGTCATTAATTTGATTGTCCAGTATTTCCCTTATGAGATAATGCCTCACATAGCAAATGTGTACAGCGCGAGCTGAAAATGCATTTACAGCACTAAAAAAACAAACTTTTATAACAGCTAAACTAAACGTTTCCAATGTAAATTTCCACCTTTATATAGTGTAAAAAGACATCCTGAAGCCTGGGCAGCCATTAATTTGATTGTCCAATATTTCCCTTATGAGATAATGCCTCTCATAGCAAATGTGTACAGCGCGAGCTGAAAATGCATTTACAGCACTAAAAAAACAAACTTTTATAACAGCTAAACCAAACGTTTCCAATGTAAATTTCCACCTTTATATAGTGTAGAAAGGCATCCTGAAGCCTGGAAAGTCATTAATTTGATTGTCCAGTATTTCCTTCATGAGATATTGCAACACTTAGAAAAAGTGTACAGCGCCAGCAGACAATGAATTTTCAGCACTAAAAAAACGAAACTTCATTAACAGCTAAACCAAACGTTTCCAATGTAAATTTCCACATTTATAGAGTGTAAAAAGGCATCCTGAAGCCTGGGAAGTCATTAATTTGATTGTCCAGTATTTCCCTTATGAGATAATGCCTCACATAGCAAATGTGTACAGTGCGAGCTGAAAATGCATTTTCAGCACTAAAAAACCAAACTTTTATAACAGCTAAACCAAACGTTTCCAATGTAAATTTCCACCTTTATATAGTGTAAAAAGACATCCTGAAGCCTGGGCAGTCATTAATTTGATTGTCCAGTATTTCCCTTATGAGATAATGCCTCACATAGCAAATGTGTACAGTGCGAGCTGAAAATGCATTTTCAGCACGAAAAAAACCAAACTTTTATAACAACTAAACCAAACGTTTCCAATGTAAATTTCCACCTTTATATAGTGTAAAAAGACATCCTGGAGCCTGGGCAGTCATTAATTTGATTGTCCAATATTTCCCTTATGAGATAATGCCTCTCATAGCAAATGTGTACAGCGCGAGCTGAAAATGCATTTACAGCACTAAAAAAACAAACTTTTATAACAGCTAAACCAAACGTTTCCAATGTACATTTCTATGGCAAGCCGTTTGAGCATTTATTCCATATCCTTGATATCACACATTTGTGTATTTCACTAGTGCAGTCTTTTCCAGCACTAGTTATACATTCAGCTACACTAGTGATGCCCTCTGTCGTACTAGTTGCACAGAAACTCTGACAAGTGACTCATTTTCAGCAACATGTAACTAGTAAAATGTGGATTATTCCAACATGTTAACTAGTGACATATGATTTCCTACACTAGTTCACTAGTGAGAGCGAAAATACACACTAGTTAACTAGTAACGGCAAAAATACTTACTAGTTCACTTGTGAAAGCCCTTTAAGCCTTGATATTTAACTAGTAACTTTAAAAAATGTTACTTGTCAACTAGTGATACTCCAAATTTCCACTAGTTGCACTAGTGAGAAATTTTGACTGAACTAGTTCAACTAGTGAGGTCCAAAATGTTTACTAGTTGAACGAGTGGATGCCAAACTGCTCACTAGTCAACTAGTTACACAAAAAACTAATGAGAAGGTGGGGCAGATGTGTGCATCCAGGATTCCTATTGGCTCTACAGTTAAATGCACTAATCAGAATTCAGCTTTTGTCATTGTCCCACCCACTTTATTAGTGCATGTTTTACACTAGTTGACAAGTGGTCCTGGGGAACTGAAGCTAGTTTACTAGCAGCTGCCTCTTGTGGGGTACATGTTGACTAGTGAATGCATAAAGCCAAACTACTTAAATACTTGCAATCTATTTTGGCCTTACAAGTTAACTAGAGAGGCTCAAAATATTAACTAGTGAACAAGTACATGCTGAGATATCCACTAGTTACACTAGTTGTGCTCATTTTGACCTCTCTTGTTAACTAGTAAACCACATGTATTCTAACTAGTAAAGTATTTGGGTTCAAAGTGAGTCACTAGCAAACTAGTGGCAATTATTTTCACATCACTAGTTCACAAGTGGATGACATTTGTCTCACTTGTCAGGCTCAATTCTGAACTTGTACAGACTTTGACTGAGCATGTTTGACAAAATTGCGCACCAGGTGACATGTGCGCACAACAAGTAAACTAGTGAAATCATCAAATTTGAGTAGTTGATTTGTTTCCCAATTACAACACTATACAAGTTCACAAGTTGTGCCCACATATCAACTAGTAAGCAATTTTGGTTAACTAGTATGATATAAATGCCAGCTAGTATGCAAAAAACATTAGCTAGTACTCCAAAAATCCCCACATGTTAGATATTTGTTGTGCGAGTTGTGCACAGTGCCTCACTCATGATGCAAAACATTTAACAAGTAAAAATAAAAGGCCAACATGTAGGAGAAAATTCAAACATGTTCAGTCAAATCTTGCACAAGTTCTTTTCTGTGTCTGACAAGTGAGACAAAATTCCTTCTACTTGTTATCTAGTCAAATAAACATCAGTGTCACTCGTTAACTAGTGACTCATTGTGGACTCAACTAGTTCACTAGAATGAAAACATGTGTTTCACAAGTTAACAAGTGGGGTAAAAATTAGACCAACTAGTGTAACTAGTGGCTATCTTTGTATTTACTTGTAAACTAGTTCACATTTTGAACCTCACTAGTCAGCTAGTAGGGTTGGCAAGATCTCAACCAGTGTGACTAGTGGACATTTTATGCCTTACTTGTGAACTTTTGAGCAATTTGAGAATCTGACAAGTCAACGAGTAAGGCCAGGAAAAAGCTAAACTAGTGTCACTAGTGGACATTTGGACCTTACTAGATGACATGTAAAATGAAATATGTGACCATTGTTGTCTCTAAAATCACTCATACACCAACATGTTCACTAGTGAACTGCATTCAAATGAAGCAGGCGGGACAAGTACTTTGATTGGTCAATATCTTGATGAGATCGCTTGACGCTTTAACCCTTAAGAGCCCAGCCCGTAATACCTGTTATGAAAAGAGTGATTGTATAAAAACATTTCATACTTATGATTAATCTTACTCTCTCTCCCTCTCCACATAGAGGCTGGTGTAAAAATAGGTATGTAGTTATATAAAAGAGAAAACATGTACAATACTTTCTGTGTAGTAAATATTAAGTTTTTAAATATTCCATAATATAAAATACAGTTATCATATGTGACTAATTTCAGACTACCGTATACCAAAATCATGAGCAGTGACTGGTTAGATTATATTATTTTGAAATGGGCCGCCAATAGAAAACCATTGCATTCTTTCCTACTGATCCCCATGACCTAAAAAATGCCCATTAGTTCACTAGTAAGCTCATTTTTGTATCTTACTAGTTAACATGTAAGATAAAAATGCCCACTAGTTCACTAGTAAGCTCATTTTTGTATCTTACTAGTTAACATGTAAGATAAAAATGCCCACTAGTTCACTAGTAAGCTCATTTTTGTATCTTACTAGTGAACATGTAAGATAAAAATGCCCACTAGTTCACTAGTAAGCTCATTTTTGTATCTTACTAGTGAACATGTAAGCCCATAAATGCTGTGGGGCACTAGTGTGAAATGCATGCTCAGGGCCATAGAATAAATACTCAAATGGCGTGCCTCGGCAAGCCTTTTCAATATTTATTCAACGGACGCCTTGTCACGATCCTACATTACCCAGGATTCATCCGACATGACGTTTGTTTTTCGGACAGCCAATCACGATACATGATGTGCCAACCAGCGACTTAAGCCGAAGAGAAAACCTTCAGAGGTATTGCAATGTTTTTTGTAAATATTACTCTTAATGTGATACCAAATTTGATTTTACGATTATTTTAGGCGACAAAGTAGTGGTGTAAACGTCAAATGTGTGGTCAATTTATCAAGATAAGCCCTGCTTAAAAACTTGCTTCAACGATTTCGGAGATGTCTGTGTCCGGTTTTGATGGCGGATGGCGGCAGTTCAACGCTCACAGTTGCCGCCGATAGCAGCTTCATGCCGGCAGGACTTTCTGAAATTTGCCGCTGCTAGTTTTATAGCGAACCGCAAAAGATGAAGATTTCCGCGCATTTGACGCTCACATTTTGACGGTGTAGTTTGTTCATTGCTCACAAGCTAATAGAGTAGGAACAAGAGTTCAATTAACGTTGGAACATAATCGTTCATTATCGTTTGCTAGCTGCGTTTGTATATTTGAATTATTTCCTTGCCTTCATTACACGCAGTATTTGTATTCCTTTATAACTGTGTATTATAAATAAGGTTGCGCTATATGTTACTGGACAAACTATAGGTCCTGACTGCTTGGAGACCCCACGGCAGATGAGCAGCTCCATTCGGACCCTTCTGACGGCGCATCTTCTGCAGCACGATGCTGTTCATAGAAGCTAAAGGGTGATCAGCTTCCCTAAATAACACCAGGAGGAGGAGAGACACAACTTCTTCCCGAAATCTTGATAAAAACATCCCGTTTATTCATTGTTAAATTCATTATATATTTCATGTAACTTATTATGTTTACAATAAAATGTTTTTCCACTGTATTCTGGATATGCATTGTCTGAAATTAAGTGGTGAAACCACAACTAATATTTCCTCCAACATCGAACCTGCTCGGTCACATCTTCTGTCTTAAAAAACAAAACACAATCAGTGGCTTCAATAAAGATTGTAGAAACCTCAAAATGCACACACATTCATTTATTTGATATTACACGGTAAGAAGATTGTGTTTTTGTATTTTATTTACTTCCGTTGTTTTTCCACAACAAACAATCATTAGAGACGAGCAGGGGGTGATGTCATCAAGTATTGTAATATTATTTTATTGTGCTGTTCTCCCAAATCCGCATTTACAATACAGATTACAGCATCTTTAACAAATACGCATCAACTTTGAACAGATTCAACAACTGAAAAATCACAGCCTCGTGAAGGCAGAATTAATTGCAGGACTTCTGCATTATACTGCATTCCTTTTATTTTGTATACTAAAAGTGGATAGGAGTAAATTTTTAGCAGTACTATTACCCCTTATGTCCATGTAAATAATAAATATACATCCCCCAGAGAGCCATTCCCTGAGAAAAAATGTTTTATTCTGCATATATACCAAGCAATAGGCAGTAAAAGAAACTGTGGACACTCGGGATCAGGCTTTACAGGGTTAATTTTTTGCTGGGTGGAGCTCCTATCAGAGAACCAATAGGAGGCATACACTCATGGTACTTTCCCGCCTCCTCATTAGCATTTAGCGTAACTAGTGCAACTAGTGAGCAATTTGTGTTTCACTAGTTCTACGAGTGAAAATTTGGACATCAGTAGTTTACTAGTTAATCCAAAAAGACAATTTCACCAGTTAACTAGTGAGCAGGTTGGCATCCACTAGTGCTACTAGTGAACATTTTGGAACTCACTAGTGGAACTAGTTCAGTCAAAATCTTTCACTAGTGTAACTAGTGGATATTTGAGGCATCACTAGTTTACAAGTAATTTTTTTTTAGACTCACTAGTTAAATATCAAGACTTCAAGGGACTTTCACTAGTGAACTAGTTGATGTTTATCTTTCACTAGTTAACCAGTGGGTATTTAATTTCCAACTAGTTGTCTAGTGCATGCGATCATAAGTCACTAGTTAACATGTTAGAATAATCCATGTTTAACTAGTTAACATGTTGACGCTTTTGTGACTTACCTGTTAGCTTGTAATACTTTTAACATTACTAGTTTGGTCCAGTGGGCCACTAGAGCATAAAAAAGATGACTAGCTGGGAATTTGGCACTACTAGTGCGCATCTAGGTGTCACAAGTTAGACTTCTACCAGCACTAGTTGAACAAAAGACTCACTAGTTGCTAAAAATGAGTCACTTGTTAGAGTTTCTGTGCAACATGTACGACAAAGGCATCACTAGTGTGGCTGAATGTATTACTAGTGCTGGAAAAGACCGCACTAGTGAAATACACAAATGTGTGATATCAAGGATATGGAATAAATGCTCAAACGGCTTGCCATACATTTCCACCTTTATATAGTGTAGAAAGGCATCCTGAAGCCTGGAAAGTCATTAATTTGATTGTCCAGTATTTCCTTCATGAGATATTGCAACACTTAGAAAAAGTGTACAGCGCCAGCAGACAATGAATTTTCAGCACTAAAAAAACCAAACTTCATTAACAGCTAAACTAAACGTTTCCAATGTAAATTTCCACCTTTATATAGTGTAAAAAGACATCCTGAAGCCTGGGCAGTCATTAATTTGATTGTCCAATATTTCCCTTATGAGATAATGCCTCTCATAGCAAATGTGTACAGCGCGAGCTGAAAATGCATTTACAGCACTAAAAAACCAAACTTTTATAACAGCTAAACCAAACGTTTCCAATGTAAATTTCCACCTTTATATAGTGTAGAAAGGCATCCTGAAGCCTGGAAAGTCATTAATTTGATTGTCCAGTATTTCCTTCATGAGATATTGCAACACTTAGAAAAAGTGTACAGCGCCAGCAGACAATGAATTTTCAGCACTAAAAAAACGAAACTTCATTAACAGCTAAACCAAACGTTTCCAATGTAAATTTCCACATTTATAGAGTGTAAAAAGGCATCCTGAAGCCTGGGAAGTCATTAATTTGATTGTCCAGTATTTCCCTTATGAGATAATGCCTCACATAGCAAATGTGTACAGTGCGAGCTGAAAATGCATTTTCAGCACTAAAAAACCAAACTTTTATAACAGCTAAACCAAACGTTTCCAATGTAAATTCCCACCTTTATATAGTGTAAAAAGACATCCTGAAGCCTGGGCAGTCATTAATTTGATTGTCCAGTATTTCCCTTATGAGATAATGCCTCACATAGCAAATGTGTACAGCGCGAGCTGAAAATGCATTTACAGCACTAAAAAAACAAACTTTTATAACAGCTAAACTAAACGTTTCCAATGTAAATTTCCACCTTTATATAGTGTAAAAAGACATCCTGAAGCCTGGGCAGTCATTAATTTGATTGTCCAATATTTCGCTTATGAGATAATGCCTCTCATAGCAAATGTGTACAGCGCGAGCTGAAAATGCATTTACAGGACTAAAAACCCAAACTTTTATAACAGCTAAACCAAACGTTTCCAATGTAAATTTCCACCTTTATATAGTGTAGAAAGGCATCTTGAAGCCTGGAAAGTCATTAATTTGATTGTCCAGTATTTCCTTCATGAGATATTGCAACACTTAGAAAAGGTGTACAGCGCCAGCAGACAATGAATTTTCAGCACTAAAAAAACGAAACTTCATTAACAGCTAAACCAAACGTTTCCAATGTAAATTTCCACATTTATAGAGTGTAAAAAGGCATCCTGAAAGCCTGGGAAGTCATTAATTTGATTGTCCAGTATTTCCCTTATGAGATAATGCCTCACATAGCAAATGTGTACAGTGCGAGCTGAAAATGCATTTTCAGCACTAAAAAACCAAACTTTTATAACAGCTAAACCAAACGTTTCCAATGTAAATTTCCACCTTTATATAGTGTAAAAAGACATCCTGAAGCCTGGGCAGTCATTAATTCGATTGTCCAATATTTCCTTTATGAGATAATGCCTCTCATTGCAAATGTGTACAGCGCGAGCTGAAAATGCATTTACAGCACTAAAAAACCAAACTTTTATAACAGCTAAACCAAACGTTTCCAATGTAAATTTCCACCTTTATATAGTGTAAAAAGGCATCCTGAAGCCTGGAAAGTCATTAATTTGATTGTCCAGTATTTCCTTCATGAGATAATGCCTCACATAGCAAATGTGTACAGTGCGAGCTGAAAATGCATTTTCAGCACTAAAAAACCAAACTTTTATAACAGCTAAACCAAACGTTTCCAATGTAAATTCCACCTTTATATAGTGTAAAAAGACATCCTGAAGCCTGGGCAGTCATTAATTTGATTGTCCAATATTTCCCTTTTGAGATAATGCCTCTCATAGCAAATGTGTACAGCGCGAGCTGAAAATGCATTTACAGCACTAAAAAACCAAACTTTTATAACAGCTAAACCAAACGTTTCCAATGTAAATTTCCACCTTTATATAGTGTAGAAAGGCATCCTGAAGCCTGGAAAGTCATTAATTTGATTGTCCAGTATTTCCTTCATGAGATATTGCAACACTTAGAAAAAGTGTACAGCGCCAGGAGACAATGAATTTTCAGCACTAAAAAACCGAAACTTCATTAACAGCTAAACTAAACGTTTCCAATGTAAATTTCCACCTTTATATAGTGTAAAAAGACATCCTGAAGCCTGGGCAGCCATTAATTTGATTGTCCAATATTTCCCTTATGAGATAATGCCTCTCATAGCAAATGTGTACAGCGCGAGCTGAAAATGCATTTACAGCACTAAAAAACCAAACTTTTATAACAGCTAAACCAAACGTTTCCAATGTAAATTTCCACCTTTATATAGTGTAAAAAGACATCCTGAAGCCTGGGCAGTCATTAATTTGATTGTCCAATATTTCCCTTATGAGATAATGCCTCTCATAGCAAATGTGTACAGCGCGAGCTGAAAATGCATTTACAGCACTAAAAAACCAAACTTTTATAACAGCTAAACCAAACGTTTCCAATGTAAATTTCTACCTTTATATAGTGTAGAAAGGCATCCTGAAGCCTGGAAAGTCATTAATTTGATTGTCCAGTATTTCCTTCATGAGATATTGCAACACTTAGAAAAAGTGTACAGGCCAGCAGACAATGAATTTTCAGCACTAAAAAAACGAAACTTCATTAACAGCTAAACTAAACGTTTCCAATGTAAATTTCCACCTTTATATAGTGTAAAAAGACATCCTGAAGCCTGGGCAGTCATTAATTTGATTGTCCAATATTTCCCTTATGAGATAATGCCTCTCATAGCAAATGTGTACAGCGCGAGCTGAAAATGCATTTACAGCACTAAAAAACCAAACTTTTATAACAGCTAAACCAAACGTTTCCAATGTAAATTTCCACCTTTATATAGTGTAAAAAGACATCCTGAAGCCTGGGCAGTCATTAATTTGATTGTCCAATATTTCCCTTATGAGATAATGCCTCTCATAGCAAATGTGTACAGCGCGAGCTGAAAATGCATTTACAGCACTAAAAAACCAAACTTTTATAACAGCTAAACCAAACGTTTCCAATGTAAATTTCCACCTTTATATAGTGTAGAAAGGCATCCGGAAGCCTGGAAAGTCATTAATTTGATTGTCCAGTATTTCCTTCATGAGATATTGCAACACTTAGAAAAAGTGTACAGCGCCAGCAGACAATGAATTTTCAGCACTAAAAAAACGAAACTTCATTAACAGCTAAACCAAACGTTTCCAATGTAAATTTCCACATTTATAGAGTGTAAAAAGGCATCCTGAAGCCTGCGAAGTCATTAATTTGATTGTCCAGTATTTCCCTTATGAGATAATGCCTCACATAGCAAATGTGTACAGTGCGAGCTGAAAATGCATTTTCAGCACTAAAAAAACAAACTTTTATAACAGCTAAACCAAACGTTTCCAATGTAAATTTCCACCTTTATATAGTGTAAAAAGACATCCTGAAGCCTGGGCAGTCATTAATTTGATTGTCCAGTATTTCCCTTATGAGATAATGCCTCACATAGCAAATGTGTACAGCGCGAGCTGAAAATGCATTTACAGCACTAAAAAACCAAACTTTTATAACAGCTAAACCAAACGTTTCCAATGTAAATTTCCACCTTTATATAGTGTAAAAAGACATCCTGAAGCCTGGGCAGTCATTAATTTGATTGTCCAATATTTCCCTTATGAGATAATGCCTCTCATAGCAAATGTGTACAGCGCGAGCTGAAAATGCATTTACAGCACTAAAAAAACAAACTTTTATAACAGCTAAACCAAACGTTTCAAATGTAAATTTCCACCTTTATATAGTGTAGAAAGGCATCCTGAAGCCTGGAAAGTCATTAATTTGATTGTCCAGTATTTCCTTCATGAGATATTGCAACACTTAGAAAAAGTGTACAGCGCCAGCAGACAATGAATTTTCAGCACTAAAAAAACGAAACTTCATTAACAGCTAAACCAAACGTTTCCAATGTAAATTTCCACATTTATAGAGTGTAAAAAGGCATCCTGAAGCCTGGGAAGTCATTAATTTGATTGTCCAGTATTTCCCTTATGAGATAATGCCTCACATAGCAAATGTGTACAGTGCGAGCTGAAAATGCATTTACAGCACTAAAAAAAAAAACTTTTATAACAGCTAAACCAAACGTTTCCAATGTAAATGTCCACCTTTATATAGTGTAGAAAGGCATCCTGAAGCCTGGAAAGTCATTAATTTGATTGTCCAGTATTTCCTTCATGAGATATTGCAACACTTTGAAAAAGTGTACAGCGCCAGCAGACAATGAATTTTCAGCACTAAATAAACGAAACTTCATTAACAGCTAAAGTAAACGTTTCCAATGTAAATTTCCACCTTTATATAGTGTAAAAAGACATCCTGAAGCCTGGGCAGCCATTAATTTGATTGTCCAATATTTCCCTTATGAGATAATGCCTCTCATAGCAAATGTGTACAGTGCGAGCTGAAAATGCATTTACAGCACTAAAAAAACAAACTTTTATAACAGCTAAACCAATCGTTTCCAATGTAAATTTCCACCTTTATATAGTGTAAAAAGACATCCTGAAGCCTGGGCAGTCATTAATTTGATTGTCCAATATTTCCCTTATGAGATAATGCCTCTCATAGCAAATGTGTACAGCGCGAGCTGAAAATGCATTTACAGCACTAAAAAACCAAACTTTTATAACAGCTAAACCAAACGTTTCCAATGTAAATTTCCACCTTTATATAGTGTAGAAAGGCATCCTGAAGCCTGGAAAGTCATTAATTTGATTGTCCAGTATTTCCTTCATGAGATATTGCAACACTTAGAAAAAGTGTACAGCGCCAGCAGACAATGAATTTTCAGCACTAAAAAAACGAAACTTCATTAACAGCTAAACTAAACGTTTCCAATGTAAATTTCCACCTTTATATAGTGTAAAAATACATCCTGAAGCCTGGGCAGCCATTAATTTGATTGTCCAATATTTCCCTTATGAGATAATGCCTCTCATAGCAAATGTGTACAGCGCGAGCTGAAAATGCATTTACAGCACTAAAAAAACAAACTTTTATAACAGCTAAACCAAACGTTTCCAATGTAAATTTCCACCTTTATATAGTGTAAAAAGACATCCTGAAGCCTGGGCAGTCATTAATTTGATTGTCCAATATTTCCCTTATGAGATAATGCCTCTCATAGCAAATGTGTACAGCGCGAGCTGAAAATGCATTTACAGCACTAAAAAACCAAACTTTTATAACAGCTAAACCAAACGTTTCCAATGTAAATTTCCACCTTTATATAGTGTAGAAAGGCATCCTGAAGCCTGGAAAGTCATTAATTTGATTGTCCAGTATTTCCTTCATGAGATATTGCAACACTTAGAAAAAGTGTACAGCGCCAGCAGACAATGAATTTTCAGCACTAAAAAAAACGAAACTTCATTAACAGCTAAACCAAACGTTTCCAATGTAAATTTCCACCTTTATATAGTGTAGAAAGGCATCCTGAAGCCTGGAAAGTCATTAATTTGATTGTCCAGTATTTCCTTCATGAGATATTGCAACACTTAGAAAAAGTGTACAGCGCCAGCAGACAATGAATTTTCAGCACTAAAAAAACGAAACTTCATTAACAGCTAAACCAAACGTTTCCAATGTAAATTTCCACATTTATAGAGTGTAAAAAGGCATCCTGAAGCCTGGGAAGTCATTAATTTGATTGTCCAGTATTTCCCTTATGAGATAATGCCTCACATAGCAAATGTGTACAGTGCGAGCTGAAAATGCATTTTCAGCACTAAAAAACCAAACTTTTATAACAGCTAAACCAAACGTTTCCAATGTAAATTTCCACCTTTATATAGTGTAAAAAGACATCCTGAAGCCTGGGCAGTCATTAATTTGATTGTCCAATATTTCCCTTATGAGATAATGCCTCACATAGCAAATGTGTACAGTGCGAGCTGAAAATGCATTTTAAGCACTAAAAAACCAAACTTTTATAACAGCTAAACCAAACGTTTCCAATGTAAATTTCCACCTTTATATAGTGTAAAAAGACATCCTGAAGCCTGGGCAGTCATTAATTTGATTGTCCAATATTTCCCTTATGAGATAATGCCTCTCATAGCAAATGTGTACAGCGCGAGCTGAAAATGCATTTACAGCACTAAAAAAACAAACTTTTATAACAGCTAAACCAAACGTTTCAAATGTAAATTTCCACCTTTATATAGTGTAGAAAGGCATCCTGAAGCCTGGAAAGTCATTAATTTGATTGTCCAGTATTTCCTTCATGAGATATTGCAACACTTAGAAAAAGTGTACAGCGCCAGCAGACAATGAATTTTCAGCACTAAAAAAACGAAACTTCATTAACAGCTAAACCAAACGTTTCCAATGTAAATTTCCACATTTATAGAGTGTAAAAAGGCATCCTGAAGCCTGGGAAGTCATTAATTTGATTGTCCAGTATTTCCCTTATGAGATAATGCCTCACATAGCAAATGTGTACAGTGCGAGCTGAAAATGCATTTTCAGCACTAAAAAACCAAAGTTTTATAACAGCTAAACCAAACGTTTCCAATGTAAATTTCCACCTTTATATAGTGTAAAAAGACATCCTGAAGCCTGGGCAGTCATTAATTTGATTGTCCAGTATTTCCCTTATGAGATAATGCCTCACATAGCAAATGTGTACAGCGCGAGCTGAAAATGCATTTACAGCACTAAAAAAACAAACTTTTATAACAGCTAAACTAAACGTTTCCAATGTAAATTTCGACCTTTATATAGTGTAAAAAGACATCCTGAAGCCTGGGCAGTCATTAATTTGATTGTCCAATATTTCCCTTATGAGATAATGCCTCTCATAGCAAATGTGTACAGCGCGAGCTGAAAATGCATTTACAGCACTAAAAAACCAAACTTTTATAACAGCTAAACCAAACGTTTCCAATGTAAATTCCCACCTTTATATAGTGTAGAAAGGCATCATGAAGCCTGGAAAGTCATTAATTTGATTGTCCAGTATTTCCTTCATGAGATATTGCAACACTTAGAAAAAGTGTACAGCGCCAGCAGACAATGAATTTTCAGCACTAAAAAAACGAAACTTCATTAACAGCTAAACCAAACGTTTCCAATGTAAATTTCCACATTTATAGAGTGTAAAAAGGCATCCTGAAGCCTGGGAAGTCATTAATTTGATTGTCCAGTATTTCCCTTATGAGATAATGCCTCACATAGCAAATGTGTACAGTGCGAGCTGAAAATGCATTTTCAGCACTAAAAAACCAAACTTTTATAACAGCTAAACCAAACGTTTCCAATGTAAATTTCCACCTTTATATAGTGTAAAAAGACATCCTGAAGCCTGGGCAGTCATTAATTTGATTGTCCAGTATTTCCCTTATGAGATAATGCCTCACATAGCAAATGTGTACAGTGCGAGCTGAAAATGCATTTTCAGCACTAAAAAAAACAAACTTTTATAACAGCTAAACCAAACGTTTCCAATGTAAATTTCCACCTTTATATAATGTAAAAAGACATCCTGAAGCCTGGGCAGTCATTAATTTGATTGTCCAATATTTCCCTTATGAGATAATGCCTCTCATAGCAAATGTGTACAGCGCGAGCTGAAAATGCATTTACAGCACTAAAAAAACAAACTTTTATAACAGCTAAACCAAACGTTTCCAATGTACATTTCCACCTTTATATAGTGTAGAAAGGCATCCTGAAGCCTGGAAAGTCATTAATTTGATTGTCCAGTATTTCCTTCATGAGATATTGCAACACTTAGAAAAAGTGTACAGCGCCAGCAGACAATGAATTTTCAGCACTAAAAAAACGAAACTTCATTAACAGCTAAACCAAACGTTTCCAATGTAAATTTCCACATTTATAGAGTGTAAAAAGGCATCCTGAAGCCTGCGAAGTCATTAATTTGATTGTCCAGTATTTCCCTTATGAGATAATGCCTCACATAGCAAATGTGTACAGTGCGAGCTGAAAATGCATTTTCAGCACTAAAAAAACAAACTTTTATAACAGCTAAACCAAACGTTTCCAATGTAAATTTCCACCTTTATATAGTGTAAAAAGACATCCTGAAGCCTGGGCAGTCATTAATTTGATTGTCCAGTATTTCCCTTATGAGATAATGCCTCACATAGCAAATGTGTACAGCGCGAGCTGAAAATGCATTTACAGCACTAAAAAACCAAACTTTTATAACAGCTAAACCAAACGTTTCCAATGTAAATTTCCACCTTTATATAGTGTAAAAAGACATCCTGAAGCCTGGGCAGTCATTAATTTGATTGTCCAATATTTCCCTTATGAGATAATGCCTCTCATAGCAAATGTGTACAGCGCGAGCTGAAAATGCATTTACAGCACTAAAAAACCAAACTTTTATAACAGCTAAACCAAACGTTTCCAATGTAAATTTCCACCTTTATATAGTGTAGAAAGGCATCCTGAAGCCTGGAAAGTCATTAATTTGATTGTCCAGTATTTCCTTCATGAGATATTGCAACACTTAGAAAAAGTGTACAGCGCCAGCAGACAATGAATTTTCAGCACTAAAAAAAACGAAACTTCATTAACAGCTAAACTAAACGTTTCCAATGTAAATTTCCACCTTTATATAGTGTAAAAAGACATCCTGAAGCCTGGGCAGTCATTAATTTGATTGTCCAATATTTCCCTTATGAGATAATGCCTCTCATTGCAAATGTGTACAGCGCGAGCTGAAAATGCATTTACAGCACGAAAAAAACAAACTTTTATAACAGCTAAACCAAACGTTTCCAATGTAAATTTCCACCTTTATAGAGTGTAAAAAGGCATCCTGAAGCCTGGGAAGTCATTAATTTGATTGTCCAGTATTTCCCTTATGAGATAATGCCTCACATAGCAAATGTGTACAGTGCGAGCTGAAAATGCATTTTAAGCACTAAAAAACCAAACTTTTATAACAGCTAAACCAAACGTTTCCAATGTAAATTTCCACCTTTATATAGTGTAAAAAGACATCCTGAAGCCTGGGCAGTCATTAATTTGATTGTCCAATATTTCCCTTATGAGATAGTGCCTCTCATAGCAAATGTGTACAGCGCGAGCTGAAAATGTATTTACAGCACTAAAAAAACAAACTTTTATAACAGCTAAACCAAACGTTTCCAATGTAAATTTCCACCTTTATATAGTGTAGAAAGGCATCCTGAAGCCTGGAAAGTCATAAATTTGATTGTCCAGTATTTCCTTCATGAGATATTGCAACACTTAGAAAAAGTGTACAGCGCCAGCAGACAATGAATTTTCAGCACTAAAAAAACGAAACTTCATTAACAGCTAAACTAAACGTTTCCAATGTATATTTCCACCTTTATATAGTGTAAAAAGACATCCTGAAGCCTGGGCAGTCATTAATTTGATTGTCCAATATTTCCCTTATGAGATAATGCCTCTCATAGCAAATGTGTACAGCGCGAGCTGAAAATGCATTTACAGCACTAAAAAACCAAACTTTTATAACAGCTAAACCAAACGTTTCCAATGTACATTTCCACCTTTATATAGTGTAGAAAGGCATCCTGAAGCCTGGAAAGTCATTAATTTGATTGTCCAGTATTTCCTTCATGAGATATTGCAACACTTAGAAAAAGTGTACAGCGCCAGCAGACAATGAATTTTCAGCACTAAAAAAACGAAACTTCATTAACAGCTAAACTAAAAGTTTCCAATGTAAATTTCCACCTTTATATAGTGTAAAAAGACATCCTGAAGCCTAGGCAGCCATTAATTTGATTGTCCAATATTTCCCTTATGAGATAATGCCTCTCATAGCAAATGTGTACAGCGCGAGCTGAAAATGCATTTACAGCACTAAAAAAACAAACTTTTATAACAGCTAAACCAAACGTTTCCAATGTACATTTCCACCTTTATATAGTGTAGAAAGGCATCCTGAAGCCTGGAAAGTCATTAATTTGATTGTCCAGTATTTCCTTCATGAGATATTGCAACACTTAGAAAAAGTGTACAGCGCCAGCAGACAATGAATTTTCAGCACTAAAAAAACGAAACTTCATTAACAGCTAAACTAAAAGTTTCCAATGTAAATTTCCACCTTTATATAGTGTAAAAAGACATCCTGAAGCCTAGGCAGCCATTAATTTGATTGTCCAATATTTCCCTTATGAGATAATGCCTCTCATAGCAAATGTGTACAGCGCGAGCTGAAAATGCATTTACAGCACTAAAAAACCAAACTTTTATAACAGCTAAACCAAACGTTTCCAATGTACATTTCCACCTTTATATAGTGTAGAAAGGCATCCTGAAGCCTGGAAAGTCATTAATTTGATTGTCCAGTATTTCCTTCATGAGATATTGCAACACTTAGAAAAAGTGTACAGCGCCAGCAGACAATGAATTTTCAGCACTAAAAAAACGAAACTTCATTAACAGCTAAACCAAACGTTTCCAATGTAAATTTCCACATTTATAGAGTGTAAAAAGGCATCCTGAAGCCTGGGAAGTCATTAATTTGATTGTCCAGTATTTCCCTTATGAGATAATGCCTCACATAGCAAATGTGTACAGTGCGAGCTGAAAATGCATTTACAGCACTAAAAAACCAAACTTTTATAACTGCTAAACCAAACGTTTCCAATGTAAATTTCCACCTTTATCTAGTGTAGAAAGGCATCCTGAAGCCTGGAAAGTCATTGATTTGATTGTCCAGTATTTCCTTCATGAGATATTGCAACACTTAGAAAAAGTGTACAGCGCCAGCAGACAATGAATTTTCAGCACTAAAAAAACGAAACTTCATTAACAGCTAAACTAAACGTTTCCAATGTAAATTTCCACCTTTATATAGAGTAAAAAGACATCCTGAAGCCTGGGCAGTCATTAATTTGATTGTCCAATATTTCCCTTATGAGATAATGCCTCTCATAGCAAATGTGTACAGCGCGAGCTGAAAATGCATTTACAGCACTAAAAAACCAAACTTTTATAACAGCTAAACCAAACGTTTCCAATGTAAATTTCCACCTTTATATAGTGTAGAAAGGCATCCTGAAGCCTGGAAAGTCATTAATTTGATTGTCCAGTATTTCCTTCATGAGATATTGCAACACTTAGAAAAAGTGTACAGCGCCAGCAGACAATGAATTTTCAGCACTAAAAAAACGAAACTTCATTAACAGCTAAACCAAACGTTTCCAATGTAAATTTCCACATTTATAGAGTGTAAAAAGGCATCCTGAAGCCTGCGAAGTCATTAATTTGATTGTCCAGTATTTCCCTTATGAGATAATGCCTCACATAGCAAATGTGTACAGTGCGAGCTGAAAATGCATTTTCAGCACTAAAAAAACAAACTTTTATAACAGCTAAACCAAACGTTTCCAATGTAAATTTCCACCTTTATATAGTGTAAAAAGACATCCTGAAGCCTGGGCAGTCATTAATTTGATTGTCCAGTATTTCCCTTATGAGATAATGCCTCACATAGCAAATGTGTACAGCGCGAGCTGAAAATGCATTTACAGCACTAAAAAACCAAACTTTTATAACAGCTAAACCAAACGTTTCCAATGTAAATTTCCACCTTTATATAGTGTAAAAAGACATCCTGAAGCCTGGGCAGTCATTAATTTGATTGTCCAATATTTCCCTTATGAGATAATGCCTCTCATAGCAAATGTGTACAGCGCGAGCTGAAAATGCATTTACAGCACTAAAAAACCAAACTTTTAGAACAGCTAAACCAAACGTTTCCAATGTAAATTTCCACCTTTATATAGTGTAGAAAGGCATCCTGAAGCCTGGAAAGTCATTAATTTGATTGTCCAGTATTTCCTTCATGAGATATTGCAACACTTAGAAAAAGTGTACAGCGCCAGCAGACAATGAATTTTCAGCACTAAAAAAAACGAAACTTCATTAACAGCTAAACTAAACGTTTCCAATGTAAATTTCCACCTTTATATAGTGTAAAAAGACATCCTGAAGCCTGGGCAGTCATTAATTTGATTGTCCAATATTTCCCTTATGAGATAATGCCTCTCATTGCAAATGTGTACAGCGCGAGCTGAAAATGCATTTACAGCACGAAAAAAACAAACTTTTATAACAGCTAAACCAAACGTTTCCAATGTAAATTTCCACCTTTATAGAGTGTAAAAAGGCATCCTGAAGCCTGGGAAGTCATTAATTTGATTGTCCAGTATTTCCCTTATGAGATAATGCCTCACATAGCAAATGTGTACAGTGCGAGCTGAAAATGCATTTTAAGCACTAAAAAACCAAACTTTTATAACAGCTAAACCAAACGTTTCCAATGTAAATTTCCACCTTTATATAGTGTAAAAAGACATCCTGAAGCCTGGGCAGTCATTAATTTGATTGTCCAATATTTCCCTTATGAGATAATGCCTCTCATAGCAAATGTGTACAGCGCGAGCTGAAAATGTATTTACAGCACTAAAAAAACAAACTTTTATAACAGCTAAACCAAACGTTTCCAATGTAAATTTCCACCTTTATATAGTGTAGAAAGGCATCCTGAAGCCTGGAAAGTCATAAATTTGATTGTCCAGTATTTCCTTCATGAGATATTGCAACACTTAGAAAAAGTGTACAGCGCCAGCAGACAATGAATTTTCAGCACTAAAAAAACGAAACTTCATTAACAGCTAAACTAAACGTTTCCAATGTATATTTCCACCTTTATATAGTGTAAAATGACATCCTGAAGCCTGGGCAGTCATTAATTTGATTGTCCAATATTTCCCTTATGAGATAATGCCTCTCATAGCAAATGTGTACAGCGCGAGCTGAAAATGCATTTACAGCACTAAAAAACCAAACTTTTATAACAGCTAAACCAAACGTTTCCAATGTACATTTCCACCTTTATATAGTGTAGAAAGGCATCCTGAAGCCTGGAAAGTCATTAATTTGATTGTCCAGTATTTCCTTCATGAGATATTGCAACACTTAGAAAAAGTGTACAGCGCCAGCAGACAATGAATTTTCAGCACTAAAAAAACGAAACTTCATTAACAGCTAAACTAAACGTTTCCAATGTAAATTTCCACCCTTATATAGTGTAAAAAGACATCCTGAAGCCTGGGCAGTCATTAATTTGATTGTCCAATATTTCCCTTATGAGATAATGCCTCTCATAGCAAATGTGTACAGCGCGAGCTGAAAATGCATTTACAGCACTAAAAAACCAAACTTTTATAACAGCTAAACCAAACGTTTCCAATGTACATTTCCACCTTTATATAGTGTAGAAAGGCATCCTGAAGCCTGAAAAGTCATTAATTTGATTGTCCAGTATTTCCTTCATGAGATATTGCAACACTTAGAAAAAGTGTACAGCGCCAGCAGACAATGAATTTTCAGCACTAAAAAAACGAAACTTCATTAACAGCTAAACTAAAAGTTTCCAATGTAAATTTCCACCTTTATATAGTGTAAAAAGACATCCTGAAGCCTAGGCAGCCATTAATTTGATTGTCCAATATTTCCCTTATGAGATAATGCCTCTCATAGCAAATGTGTACAGCGCGAGCTGAAAATGCATTTACAGCACTAAAAAACCAAACTTTTATAACAGCTAAACCAAACGTTTCCAATGTAAATTTCCACCTTTATATAGTGTAAAAAGACATCCTGAGGCCTGGAAAGTCATTAATTTGATTGTCCAGTATTTCCTTCATGAGATATTGCAACACTTAGAAAAAGTGTACAGCGCCAGCAGACAATGAATTTTCAGCACTAAAAAAACGAAAGTTCATTAAAAGCTAAACTAAACGTTTCCAATGTAAATTTCCACCTTTATATAGTGTAAAAAGACATCCTGAAGCCTGGGCAGTCATTAATTTGATTGTCCAATATTTCCCTTATGAGATAATGCCTCTCATTGCAAATGTGTACAGCGCGAGCTGAAAATGCATTTACAGCACGAAAAAAACAAACTTTTATAACAGCTAAACCAAACGTTTCCAATGTAAATTTCCACCTTTATAGAGTGTAAAAAGGCATCCTGAAGCCTGGGAAGTCATTAATTTGATTGTCCAGTATTTCCCTTATGAGATAATGCCTCACATAGCAAATGTGTACAGTGCGAGCTGAAAATGCATTTTAAGCACTAAAAAACCAAACTTTTATAACAGCTAAACCAAACGTTTCCAATGTAAATTTCCACCTTTATATAGTGTAAAAAGACATCCTGAAGCCTGGGCAGTCATTAATTTGATTGTCCAATATTTCCCTTATGAGATAATGCCTCTCATAGCAAATGTGTACAGTGCGAGCTGAAAATGCATTTACAGCACTAAAAAACCAAACTTTTATAACAGCTAAACCAAACGTTTCAAATGTAAATTTCCACCTTTATATAGTGTAGAAAGGCATCCTGAAGCCTGGAAAGTCATTAATTTGATTGTCCAGTATTTCCTTCATGAGATATTGCAACACTTAGAAAAAGTGTACAGCGCCAGCAGACAATGAATTTTCAGCACTAAAAAAACGAAACTTCATTAACAGCTAAACCAAACGTTTCCAATGTAAATTTCCACATTTATAGAGTGTAAAAAGGCATCCTGAAGCCTGGGAAGTCATTAATTTGATTGTCCAGTATTTCCCTTATGAGATAATTCCTCACATAGCAAATGTGTACAGTGCGAGCTGAAAATGCATTTTCAGCACTAAAAAACCAAACTTTTATAACAGCTAAACCAAACGTTTCCAATGTAAATTTCCACCTTTATATAGTGTAAAAAGACATCCTGAAGCCTGGGCAGTCATTAATTTGATTGTCCAGTATTTCCCTTATGAGAGAATGCCTCACATAGCAAATGTGTACAGCGCGAGCTGAAAATGCATTTACAGCACTAAAAAAACAAACTTTAATAACAGCTAAACTAAACGTTTCCAATGTAAATTTCCACCTTTATATAGTGTAAAAAGACATCCTGAAGCCTGGGCAGTCATTAATTTGATTGTCCAATATTTCCCTTATGAGATAATGCCTCTCATAGCAAATGTGTACAGCGCGAGCTGAAAATGCATTTACTGCACTAAAAAACCAAACTTTTATAACAGCTAAACCAAACGTTTCCAATGTAAATTTCTACCTTTATATAGTGTAGAAAGGCATCCTGAAGCCTGGAAAGTCATTAATTTGATTGTCCAGTATTTCCTTCATGAGATATTGCAACACTTAGAAAAAGTGTACAGCGCCAGCAGACAATGAATTTTCAGCACTAAAAAAACGAAACTTCATTAACAGCTAAACTAAACGTTTCCAATGTATATTTCCACCTTTATATAGTGTAAAAAGACATCCTGAAGCCTGGGCAGTCATTAATTTGATTGTCCAATATTTCCCTTATGAGATAATGCCTCTCATAGTAAATGTGTACAGCGCGAGCTGAAAATGCATTTACAGCACTAAAAAACCAAACTTTTATAACAGCTAAACCAAACGTTTCCAATGTACATTTCCACCTTCATATAGTGTAGAAAGGCATCCTGAAGCCTGGAAAGTCATTAATTTGATTGTCCAGTATTTCCCTTATGAGATAATGCCTCACATAGCAAATGTGTACAGTGCGAGCTGAAAATGCATTTTCAGCACTAAAAAACCAAACTTTTATAACAGCTAAACCAAACGTTTCCAATGTAAATTTCCACCCTTATAAGTGTAAAAAGACATCCTGAAGCCTGGGCAGTCATTAATTTGATTGTCCAATATTTCCCTTATGAGATAATGCCTCTCATAGCAAATGTGTACAGCGCGAGCTGAAAATGCATTTACAGCACTAAAAAACCAAACTTTTATAACAGCTAAACCAAACGTTTCCAATGTACATTTCCACCTTTATATAGTGTAGAAAGGCATCCTGAAGCCTGGAAAGTCATTAATTTGATTGTCCAGTATTTCCTTCATGAGATATTGCAACACTTAGAAAAAGTGTACAGCGCCAGCAGACAATGAATTTTCAGCACTAAAAAAACGAAACTTCATTAACAGCTAAACTAAAAGTTTCCAATGTATATTTCCACCTTTATATAGTGTAAAAAGACATCCTGAAGCCTGGGCAGTCATTAATTTGATTGTCCAGTATTTCCTTCATGAGATATTGCAACACTTAGAAAAAGTGTATAGCGCCAGCAGACAATGAATTTTCAGCACTAAAAAAACGAAACTTCATTAACAGCTAAACTAAAAGTTTCCAATGTATATTTCCACCTTTATATAGTGTAAAAAGACATCCTGAGGCCTGGAAAGTCATTAATTTGATTGTCCAGTATTTCCTTCATGAGATATTGCAACACTTAGAAAAAGTGTACAGCGCCAGCAGACAATGAATTTTCAGCACTAAAAAAACGAAACTTCATTAACAGCTAAACTAAAAGTTTCCAATGTAAATTTCCACCTTTATATAGTGTAAAAAGACATCCTGAAGCCTAGGCAGCCATTAATTTGATTGTCCAATATTTCCCTTATGAGATAATGCCTCTCATAGCAAATGTGTACAGCGCGAGCTGAAAATGCATTTACAGCACTAAAAAACCAAACTTTTATAACAGCTAAACCAAACGTTTCCAATGTAAATTTCCACCTTTATATAGTGTAAAAAGACATCCTGAGGCCTGGAAAGTCATTAATTTGATTGTCCAGTATTTCCTTCATGAGATATTGCAACACTTAGAAAAAGTGTACAGCGCCAGCAGACAATGAATTTTCAGCACTAAAAAAACGAAAGTTCATTAAAAGCTAAACTAAACGTTTCCAATGTAAATTTCCACCTTTATATAGTGTAAAAATACATCCTGAAGCCTGGGCAGTCATTAATTTGATTGTCCAATATTTCCCTTATGAGATAATGCCTCTCATTGCAAATGTGTACAGCGCGAGCTGAAAATGCATTTACAGCACGAAAAAAACAAACTTTTATAACAGCTAAACCAAACGTTTCCAATGTAAATTTCCACCTTTATAGAGTGTAAAAAGGCATCCTGAAGCCTGGGAAGTCATTAATTTGATTGTCCAGTATTTCCCTTATGAGATAATGCCTCACATAGCAAATGTGTACAGTGCGAGCTGAAAATGCATTTTAAGCACTAAAAAACCAAACTTTTATAACAGCTAAACCAAACGTTTCCAATGTAAATTTCCACCTTTATATAGTGTAAAAAGACATCCTGAAGCCTGGGCAGTCATTAATTTGATTGTCCAATATTTCCCTTATGAGATAATGCCTCTCATAGCAAATGTGTACAGCGCGAGCTGAAAATGCATTTACAGCACTAAAAAACCAAACTTTTATAACAGCTAAACCAAACGTTTCAAATGTAAATTTCCACCTTTATATAGTGTAGAAAGGCATCCTGAAGCCTGGAAAGTCATTAATTTGATTGTCCAGTATTTCCTTCATGAGATATTGCAACACTTAGAAAAAGTGTACAGCGCCAGCAGACAATGAATTTTCAGCACTAAAAAAACGAAACTTCATTAACAGCTAAACCAAACGTTTCCAATGTAAATTTCCACATTTATAGAGTGTAAAAAGGCATCCTGAAGCCTGGGAAGTCATTAATTTGATTGTCCAGTATTTCCCTTATGAGATAATGCCTCACATAGCAAATGTGTACAGTGCGAGCTGAAAATGCATTTTCAGCACTAAAAAAACAAACTTTTATAACAGCTAAACCAAACGTTTCCAATGTAAATTTCCACCTTTATATAGTGTAGAAAGGCATCCTGAAGCCTGGAAAGTCATTAATTTGATTGTCCAGTATTTCCCTTATGAGATAATGCCTCACATAGCAAATGTGTACAGCGCGAGCTGAAAATGCATTTACAGCACTAAAAAAACAAACTTTTATAACAGCTAAACTAAACGTTTCCAATGTAAATTTCGACCTTTATATAGTGTAAAAAGACATCCTGAAGCCTGGGCAGTCATTAATTTGATTGTCCAATATTTCCCTTATGAGATAATGCCTCTCATAGCAAATGTGTACAGCGCGAGCTGAAAATGCATTTACAGCACTAAAAAACCAAACTTTTATAACAGCTAAACCAAACGTTTCCAATGTAAATTCCCACCTTTATATAGTGTAGAAAGGCATCATGAAGCCTGGAAAGTCATTAATTTGATTGTCCAGTATTTCCTTCATGAGATATTGCAACACTTAGAAAAAGTGTACAGCGCCAGCAGACAATGAATTTTCAGCACTAAAAAAACGAAACTTCATTAACAGCTAAACCAAACGTTTCCAATGTAAATTTCCACATTTATAGAGTGTAAAAAGGCATCCTGAAGCCTGGGAAGTCATTAATTTGATTGTCCAGTATTTCCCTTATGAGATATTGCCTCACATAGCAAATGTGTACAGTGCGAGCTGAAAATGCATTTTCAGCACTAAAAAACCAAACTTTTATAACAGCTAAACCAAACGTTTCCAATGTAAATTTCCACCTTTATATAGTGTAAAAAGACATCCTGAAGCCTGGGCAGTCATTAATTTGATTGTCCAGTATTTCCCTTATGAGATAATGCCTCACATAGCAAATGTGTACAGTGCGAGCTGAAAATGCATTTTCAGCACTAAAAAAACCAAACTTTTATAACAGCTAAACCAAACGTTTCCAATGTAAATTTCCACCTTTATATAGTGTAAAAAGACATCCTGAAGCCTGGGCAGTCATTAATTTGATTGTCCAATATTTCCCTTATGAGATAATGCCTCTCATAGAAAATGTGTACAGCGCGAGCTGAAAATGCATTTACAGCACTAAAAAAACAAACTTTTATAACAGCTAAACCAAACGTTTCCAATGTACATTTCCACCTTTATATAGTGTAGAAAGGCATCCTGAAGCCTGGAAAGTCATTAATTTGATTGTCCAGTATTTCCTTCATGAGATATTGCAACACTTAGAAAAAGTGTACAGCGCCAGCAGACAATGAATTTTCAGCACTAAAAAAACGAAACTTCATTAACAGCTAAACCAAACGTTTCCAATGTAAATTTCCACATTTATAGAGTGTAAAAAGGCATCCTGAAGCCTGGGAAGTCATTAATTTGATTGTCCAGTATTTCCCTTATGAGATAATGCCTCACATAGCAAATGTGTACAGTGCGAGCTGAAAATGCATTTACAGCACTAAAAAACCAAACTTTTATAACTGCTAAACCAAACGTTTCCAATGTAAATTTCCACCTTTATCTAGTGTAGAAAGGCATCCTGAAGCCTGGAAAGTCATTGATTTGATTGTCCAGTATTTCCTTCATGAGATATTGCAACACTTAGAAAAAGTGTACAGCGCCAGCAGACAATGAATTTTCAGCACTAAAAAAACGAAACTTCATTAACAGCTAAACTAAACGTTTCCAATGTAAATTTCCACCTTTATATAGAGTAAAAAGACATCCTGAAGCCTGGGCAGTCATTAATTTGATTGTCCAATATTTCCCTTATGAGATAATGCCTCTCATAGCAAATGTGTACAGCGCGAGCTGAAAATGCATTTACAGCACTAAAAAAACCAAACTTTTATAACAGCTAAACCAAACGTTTCCAATGTAAATTTCCACCTTTATATAGTGTAAAAAGACATCCTGAAGCCTGGGCAGTCATTAATTTGATTGTCCAATATTTCCCTTATGAGATAATGCCTCTCATAGCAAATGTGTACAGCGCGAGCTGAAAATGCATTTACAGCACTAAAAAACCAAACTTTTATAACAGCTAAACCAAACGTTTCCAATGTAAATTTTCCACCTTTATATAGTGTAGAAAGGCATCCTGAAGCCTGGAAAGTCATTAATTTGATTGTCCAGTATTTCCTTCATGAGATATTGCAACACTTAGAAAAAGTGTACAGCGCCAGCAGACAATGAATTTTCAGCACTAAAAAAACGAAACTTCATTAACAGCTAAACCAAACGTTTCCAATGTAAATTTCCACATTTATAGAGTGTAAAAAGGCATCCTGAAGCCTGCGAAGTCATTAATTTGATTGTCCAGTATTTCCCTTATGAGATAATGCCTCACATAGCAAATGTGTACAGTGCGAGCTGAAAATGCATTTTCACAGCACTAAAAAAACAAACTTTTATAACAGCTAAACCAAACGTTTCCAATGTAAATTTCCACCTTTATATAGTGTAAAAAGACATCCTGAAGCCTGGGCAGTCATTAATTTGATTGTCCAGTATTTCCCTTATGAGATAATGCCTCACATAGCAAATGTGTACAGCGCGAGCTGAAAATGCATTTACAGCACTAAAAAACCAAACTTTTATAACAGCTAAACCAAACGTTTCCAATGTAAATTTCCACCTTTATATAGTGTAAAAAGACATCCTGAAGCCTGGGCAGTCATTAATTTGATTGTCCAATATTTCCCTTATGAGATAATGCCTCTCATAGCAAATGTGTACAGCGCGAGCTGAAAATGCATTTACAGCACTAAAAAACCAAACTTTTATAACAGCTAAACCAAACGTTTCCAATGTAAATTTCCACCTTTATATAGTGTAGAAAGGCATCCTGAAGCCTGGAAAGTCATTAATTTGATTGTCCAGTATTTCCTTCATGAGATATTGCAACACTTAGAAAAAGTGTACAGCGCCAGCAGACAATGAATTTTCAGCACTAAAAAAAACGAAACTTCATTAACAGCTAAACTAAACGTTTCCAATGTAAATTTCCACCTTTATATAGTGTAAAAAGACATCCTGAAGCCTGGGCAGTCATTAATTTGATTGTCCAATATTTCCCTTATGAGATAATGCCTCTCATTGCAAATGTGTACAGCGCGAGCTGAAAATGCATTTACAGCACGAAAAAAACAAACTTTTATAACAGCTAAACCAAACGTTTCCAATGTAAATTTCCACCTTTATAGGGTGTAAAAAGGCATCCTGAAGCCTGGGAAGTCATTAATTTGATTGTCCAGTATTTCCCTTATGAGATAATGCCTCACATAGCAAATGTGTACAGTGCGAGCTGAAAATGCATTTTAAGCACTAAAAAACCAAACTTTTATAACAGCTAAACCAAACGTTTCCAATGTAAATTTCCACCTTTATATAGTGTAAAAAGACATCCTGAAGCCTGGGCAGTCATTAATTTGATTGTCCAATATTTCCCTTCTGAGATAATGCCTCTCATAGCAAATGTGTACAGCGCGAGCTGAAAATGCATTTACAGCACTAAAAAACCAAACTTTTATAACAGCTAAACCAAACGTTTCCAATGTACATTTCCACCTTTATATAGTGTAGAAAGGCATCCTGAAGCCTGGAAAGTCATTAATTTGATTGTCCAGTATTTCCTTCATGAGATATTGCAACACTTAGAAAAAGTGTACAGCGCCAGCAGACAATGAATTTTCAGCACTAAAAAAACGAAACTTCATTAACAGCTAAACTAAACGTTTCCAATGTAAATTTCCACCCTTATATAGTGTAAAAAGACATCCTGAAGCCTGGGCAGTCATTAATTTGATTGTCCAATATTTCCCTTATGAGATAATGCTTCTCATAGCAAATGTGTACAGCGCGAGCTGAAAATGCATTTACAGCACTAAAAAACCAAACTTTTATAACAGCTAAACCAAACGTTTCCAATGTAAATTTCCACCTTTATATAGTGTAGAAAGGCATCCTGAAGCCTGGAAAGTCATTAATTTGATTGTCCAGTATTTCCTTCATGAGATATTGCAACACTTAGAAAAAGTGTACAGCGCCAGCAGACAATGAATTTTCAGCACTAAAAAAACGAAACTTCATTAACAGCTAAACCAAACGTTTCCAATGTAAATTTCCACATTTATAGAGTGTAAAAAGGCATCCTGAAGCCTGGGAAGTCATTAATTTGATTGTCCAGTATTTCCCTTATGAGATAATGCCTCACATAGCAAATGTGTACAGTGCGAGCTGAAAATGCATTTTCAGCACTAAAAAACCAAACTTTTATAACAGCTAAACCAAACGTTTCCAATGTAAATTTCCACCTTTATATAGTGTAAAAAGACATCCTGAAGCCTGGGCAGTCATTAATTTGATTGTCCAGTATTTCCCTTATGAGATAATGCCTCACACAGCAAATGTGTACAGTGCGAGCTGAAAATGCATTTTCAGCACTAAAAAAACCAAACTTTTATAACAGCTAAACCAAACGTTTCCAATGTAAATTTCCACCTTTATATAGTGTAAAAAGACATCCTGAAGCCTGGGCAGTCATTAATTTGATTGTCCAATATTTCCCTTCTGAGATAATGCCTCTCATAGCAAATGTGTACAGCGCGAGCTGAAAATGCATTTACAGCACTAAAAAAACAAACTTTTATAACAGCTAAACCAAACGTTTCCAATGTACATTTCCACCTTTATATAGTGTAGAAAGGCATCCTGAAGCCTGGAAAGTCATTAATTTGATTGTCCAGTATTTCCTTCATGAGATATTGCAACACTTAGAAAAAGTGTACAGCGCCAGCAGACAATGAATTTTCAGCACTAAAAAAACGAAACTTCATTAACAGCTAAACTAAACGTTTCCAATGTAAATTTCCACCCTTATATAGTGTAAAAAGACATCCTGAAGCCTGGGCAGTCATTAATTTGATTGTCCAATATTTCCCTTATGAGATAATGCCTCTCATAGCAAATGTGTACAGCGCGAGCTGAAAATGCATTTACAGCACTAAAAAACCAAACTTTTATAACAGCTAAACCAAACGTTTCCAATGTAAATGTCCACCTTTATATAGTGTAGAAAGGCATCCTGAAGCCTGGAAAGTCATTAATTTGATTGTCCAGTATTTCCTTCATGAGATATTGCAACACTTAGAAAAAGTGTACAGCGCCAGCAGACAATGAATTTTCAGCACTAAAAAAACGAAACTTCATTAACAGCTAAACCAAACGTTTCCAATGTAAATTTCCACATTTATAGAGTGTAAAAAGGCATCCTGAAGCCTGGGAAGTCATTAATTTGATTGTCCAGTATTTCCCTTATGAGATAATGCCTCACATAGCAAATGTGTACAGTGCGAGCTGAAAATGCATTTTCAGCACTAAAAAACCAAACTTTTATAACAGCTAAACCAAACGTTTCCAATGTAAATTTCCACCTTTATATAGTGTAAAAAGACATCCTGAAGCCTGGGCAGTCATTAATTTGATTGTCCAGTATTTCCCTTATGAGATAATGCCTCACACAGCAAATGTGTACAGTGCGAGCTGAAAATGCATTTTCAGCACTAAAAAAACCAAACTTTTATAACAGCTAAACCAAACGTTTCCAATGTAAATTTCCACCTTTATATAGTGTAAAAAGACATCCTGAAGCCTGGGCAGTCATTAATTTGATTGTCCAATATTTCCCTTCTGAGATAATGCCTCTCATAGCAAATGTGTACAGCGCGAGCTGAAAATGCATTTACAGCACTAAAAAACCAAACTTTTATAACAGCTAAACCAAACGTTTCCAATGTACATTTCCACCTTTATATAGTGTAGAAAGGCATCCTGAAGCCTGGAAAGTCATTAATTTGATTGTCCAGTATTTCCTTCATGAGATATTGCAACACTTAGAAAAAGTGTACAGCGCCAGCAGACAATGAATTTTCAGCACTAAAAAAACGAAACTTCATTAACAGCTAAACTAAACGTTTCCAATGTAAATTTCCACCCTTATATAGTGTAAAAAGACATCCTGAAGCCTGGGCAGTCATTAATTTGATTGTCCAATATTTCCCTTATGAGATAATGCCTCTCATAGCAAATGTGTACAGCGCGAGCTGAAAATGCATTTACAGCACTAAAAAACCAAACTTTTATAACAGCTAAACCAAACGTTTCCAATGTAAATTTCCACCTTTATATAGTGTAGAAAGGCATCCTGAAGCCTGGAAAGTCATTAATTTGATTGTCCAGTATTTCCTTCATGAGATATTGCAACACTTAGAAAAAGTGTACAGCGCCAGCAGACAATGAATTTTCAGCACTAAAAAAACGAAACTTCATTAACAGCTAAACCAAACGTTTCCAATGTAAATTTCCACATTTATAGAGTGTAAAAAGGCATCCTGAAGCCTGGGAAGTCATTAATTTGATTGTCCAGTATTTCCCTTATGAGTTAATGCCTCACATAGCAAATGTGTACAGTGCGAGCTGAAAATGCATTTTCAGCACTAAAAAACCAAACTTTTATAACAGCTAAACCAAACGTTTCCAATGTAAATTTCCACCTTTATATAGTGTAAAAATACATCCTGAAGCCTGGGCAGTCATTAATTTGATTGTCCAGTATTTCCCTTATGAGATAATGCCTCACACAGCAAATGTGTACAGTGCGAGCTGAAAATGCATTTTCAGCACTAAAAAAACCAAACTTTTATAACAGCTAAACCAAACGTTTCCAATGTAAATTTCCACCTTTATATAGTGTAAAAAGACATCCTGAAGCCTGGGCAGTCATTAATTTGATTGTCCAGTATTTCCCTTATGAGATAATGCCTCACACAGCAAATGTGTACAGTGCGAGCTGAAAATGCATTTTCAGCACTAAAAAAACCAAACTTTTATAACAGCTAAACCAAACGTTTCCAATGTAAATTTCCACCTTTATATAGTGTAAAAAGACATCCTGAAGCCTGGGCAGTCATTAATTTGATTGTCCAATATTTCCCTTCTGAGATAATGCCTCTCATAGCAAATGTGTACAGCGCGAGCTGAAAATGCATTTACAGCACTAAAAAACCAAACTTTTATAACAGCTAAACCAAACGTTTCCAATGTACATTTCCACCTTTATATAGTGTAGAAAGGCATCCTGAAGCCTGGAAAGTCATTAATTTGATTGTCCAGTATTTCCTTCATGAGATATTGCAACACTTAGAAAAAGTGTACAGCGCCAGCAGACAATGAATTTTCAGCACTAAAAAAACGAAACTTCATTAACAGCTAAACTAAACGTTTCCAATGTAAATTTCCACCCTTATATAGTGTAAAAAGACATCCTGAAGCCTGGGCAGTCATTAATTTGATTGTCCAATATTTCCCTTATGAGATAATGCCTCTCATAGCAAATGTGTACAGCGCGAGCTGAAAATGCATTTACAGCACTAAAAAACCAAACTTTTATAACAGCTAAACCAAACGTTTCCAATGTAAATGTCCACCTTTATATAGTGTAGAAAGGCATCCTGAAGCCTGGAAAGTCATTAATTTGATTGTCCAGTATTTCCTTCATGAGATATTGCAACACTTAGAAAAAGTGTACAGCGCCAGCAGACAATGAATTTTCAGCACTAAAAAAACGAAACTTCATTAACAGCTAAACCAAACGTTTCCAATGTAAATTTCCACATTTATAGAGTGTAAAAAGGCATCCTGAAGCCTGGGAAGTCATTAATTTGATTGTCCAGTATTTCCCTTATGAGATAATGCCTCACATAGCAAATGTGTACAGTGCGAGCTGAAAATGCATTTTCAGCACTAAAAAACCAAACTTTTATAACAGCTAAACCAAACGTTTCCAATGTAAATTTCCACCTTTATATAGTGTAAAAAGACATCCTGAAGCCTGGGCAGTCATTAATTTGATTGTCCAGTATTTCCCTTATGAGATAATGCCTCACACAGCAAATGTGTACAGTGCGAGCTGAAAATGCATTTTCAGCACTAAAAAAACCAAACTTTTATAACAGCTAAACCAAACGTTTCCAATGTAAATTTCCACCTTTATATAGTGTAAAAAGACATCCTGAAGCCTGGGCAGTCATTAATTTGATTGTCCAATATTTCCCTTCTGAGATAATGCCTCTCATAGCAAATGTGTACAGCGCGAGCTGAAAATGCATTTACAGCACTAAAAAACCAAACTTTTATAACAGCTAAACCAAACGTTTCCAATGTACATTTCCACCTTTATATAGTGTAGAAAGGCATCCTGAAGCCTGGAAAGTCATTAATTTGATTGTCCAGTATTTCCTTCATGAGATATTGCAACACTTAGAAAAAGTGTACAGCGCCAGCAGACAATGAATTTTCAGCACTAAAAAAACGAAACTTCATTAACAGCTAAACTAAACGTTTCCAATGTAAATTTCCACCCTTATATAGTGTAAAAAGACATCCTGAAGCCTGGGCAGTCATTAATTTGATTGTCCAATATTTCCCTTATGAGATAATGCCTCTCATAGCAAATGTGTACAGCGCGAGCTGAAAATGCATTTACAGCACTAAAAAACCAAACTTTTATAACAGCTAAACCAAACGTTTCCAATGTAAATTTCCACCTTTATATAGTGTAGAAAGGCATCCTGAAGCCTGGAAAGTCATTAATTTGATTGTCCAGTATTTCCTTCATGAGATATTGCAACACTTAGAAAAAGTGTACAGCGCCAGCAGACAATGAATTTTCAGCACTAAAAAAACGAAACTTCATTAACAGCTAAACCAAACGTTTCCAATGTAAATTTCCACATTTATAGAGTGTAAAAAGGCATCCTGAAGCCTGGGAAGTCATTAATTTGATTGTCCAGTATTTCCCTTATGAGTTAATGCCTCACATAGCAAATGTGTACAGTGCGAGCTGAAAATGCATTTTCAGCACTAAAAAACCAAACTTTTATAACAGCTAAACCAAACGTTTCCAATGTAAATTTCCACCTTTATATAGTGTAAAAATACATCCTGAAGCCTGGGCAGTCATTAATTTGATTGTCCAGTATTTCCCTTATGAGATAATGCCTCACACAGCAAATGTGTACAGTGCGAGCTGAAAATGCATTTTCAGCACTAAAAAAACCAAACTTTTATAACAGCTAAACCAAACGTTTCCAATGTAAATTTCCACCTTTATATAGTGTAAAAAGACATCCTGAAGCCTGGGCAGTCATTAATTTGATTGTCCAGTATTTCCCTTATGAGATAATGCCTCACACAGCAAATGTGTACAGTGCGAGCTGAAAATGCATTTTCAGCACTAAAAAAACCAAACTTTTATAACAGCTAAACCAAACGTTTCCAATGTAAATTTCCACCTTTATATAGTGTAAAAAGACATCCTGAAGCCTGGGCAGTCATTAATTTGATTGTCCAATATTTCCCTTCTGAGATAATGCCTCTCATAGCAAATGTGTACAGCGCGAGCTGAAAATGCATTTACAGCACTAAAAAACCAAACTTTTATAACAGCTAAACCAAACGTTTCCAATGTACATTTCCACCTTTATATAGTGTAGAAGGCATCCTGAAGCCTGGAAAGTCATTAATTTGATTGTCCAGTATTTCCTTCATGAGATATTGCAACACTTAGAAAAAGTGTACAGCGCCAGCAGACAATGAATTTTCAGCACTAAAAAAACGAAACTTAATTAACAGCTAAACTAAACGTTTCCAATGTAAATTTCCACCCTTATATAGTGTAAAAAGACATCCTGAAGCCTGGGCAGTCATTAATTTGATTGTCCAATATTTCCCTTATGAGATAATGCCTCTCATAGCAAATGTGTACAGCGCGAGCTGAAAATGCATTTTCAGCACTAAAAAACCAAACTTTTATAACAGCTAAACCAAACGTTTCCAATGTAAATTTCCACCTTTATATAGTGTAGAAAGGCATCTTGAAGCCTGGAAAGTCATTAATTTGATTGTCCAGTATTTCCTTCATGAGATATTGCAACACTTAGAAAAAGTGTACAGCGCCAGCAGACAATGAATTTTCAGCACTAAAAAAACGAAACTTCATTAACAGCTAAACCAAACGTTTCCAATGTAAATTTCCACATTTATAGAGTGTAAAAAGGCATCCTGAAGCCTGGGAAGTCATTAATTTGATTGTCCAGTATTTCCCTTATGAGATAATGCCTCACATAGCAAATGTGTACAGTGCGAGCTGAAAATGCATTTTCAGCACTAAAAAACCAAACTTTTATAACAGCTAAACCAAACGTTTCCAATGTAAATTTACACCTTTATATAGTGTAAAAAGACATCCTGAAGCCTGGGCAGTCATTAATTTGATTGTCCAGTATTTCCCTTATGAGATAATGCCTCACATAGCAAATGTGTACAGTGCGAGCTGAAAATGCATTTTCAGCACTAAAAAAACCAAACTTTTATAACAGCTAAACCAAACGTTTCCAATGTAAATTTCCACCTTTATATAGTGTAAAAAGACATCCTGAAGCCTGGGCAGTCATTAATTTGATTGTCCAATATTTCCCTTCTGAGATAATGCCTCTCATAGCAAATGTGTACAGCGCGAGCTGAAAATGCATCTACAGCACTAAAAAACCAAACTTTTATAACAGCTAAACCAAACGTTTCCAATGTACATTTCCACCTTTATATAGTGTAGAAAGGCATCCTGAAGCCTGGAAAGTCATTAATTTGATTGTCCAGTATTTCCTTCATGAGATATTGCAACACTTAGAAAAAGTGTACAGCGCCAGCAGACAATGAATTTTCAGCACTAAAAAAACGAAACTTCATTAACAGCTAAACCAAACGTTTCCAATGTAAATTTCCACATTTTTAGAGTGTAAAAAGGCATCCTGAAGCCTGGGAAGTCATTAATTTGATTGTCCAGTATTTCCCTTATGAGATAATGCCTCACATAGCAAATGTGTACAGTGCGAGCTGAAAATGCATTTTCAGCACTAAAAAAACAAACTTTTATAACAGCTAAACCAAACGTTTCCAATGTAAATTTCCACCTTTATATAGTGTAAAAAGACATCCTGAAGCCTGGGCAGTCATTAATTTGATTGTCCAGTATTTCCCTTATGAGATAATGCCTCACATAGCAAATGTGGACAGTGCGAGCTGAAAATGCATTTTCAGCACTAAAAAAACCAAACTTTTATAACAGCTAAACCAAACGTTTCCAATGTAAATTTCCACCTTTATATAGTGTAAAAAGACATCCTGAAGCCTGGGCAGTCATTAATTTGATTGTCCAATATTTCCCTTATGAGATAATGCCTCTCATAGCAAATGTGTACAGCGCGAGCTGAAAATGCATTTACAGCACTAAAAAACCAAACTTTTATAACAGCTAAACCAAACGTTTCCAATGTACATTTCCACCTTTATATAGTGTAGAAAGGCATCCTGAAGCCTGGAAAGTCATTAATTTGATTGTCCAGTATTTCCTTCATGAGATATTGCAACACTTAGAAAAAGTGTACAGCGCCAGCAGACAATGAATTTTCAGCACTAAAAAAACGAAACTTCATTAACAGCTAAACTAAACGTTTCCAATGTAAATTTCCACCCTTATATAGTGTAAAAAGACATCCTGAAGCCTGGGCAGTCATTAATTTGATTGTCCAATATTTCCCTTATGAGATAATGCCTCTCATAGCAAATGTGTACAGCGCGAGCTGAAAATGCATTTACAGCACTAAAAAACCAAACTTTTATAACAGCTAAACCAAACGTTTCCAATGTAAATTTCCACCTTTATATAGTGTAGAAAGGCATCCTGAAGCCTGGAAAGTCATTAATTTGATTGTCCAGTATTTCCTTCATGAGATATTGCAACACTTAGAAAAAGTGTACAGCGCCAGCAGACAATGAATTTTCAGCACTAAAAAAACGAAACTTCATTAACAGCTAAACCAAACGTTTCCAATGTAAATTTCCACATTTATAGAGTGTAAAAAGGCATCCTGAAGCCTGGGAAGTCATTAATTTGATTGTCCAGTATTTCCCTTATGAGTTAATGCCTCACATAGCAAATGTGTACAGTGCGAGCTGAAAATGCATTTTCAGCACTAAAAAACCAAACTTTTATAACAGCTAAACCAAACGTTTCCAATGTAAATTTCCACCTTTATATAGTGTAAAAATACATCCTGAAGCCTGGGCAGTCATTAATTTGATTGTCCAGTATTTCCCTTATGAGATAATGCCTCACACAGCAAATGTGTACAGTGCGAGCTGAAAATGCATTTTCAGCACTAAAAAAACCAAACTTTTATAACAGCTAAACCAAACGTTTCCAATGTAAATTTCCACCTTTATATAGTGTAAAAAGACATCCTGAAGCCTGGGCAGTCATTAATTTGATTGTCCAGTATTTCCCTTATGAGATAATGCCTCACACAGCAAATGTGTACAGTGCGAGCTGAAAATGCATTTTCAGCACTAAAAAAACCAAACTTTTATAACAGCTAAACCAAACGTTTCCAATGTAAATTTCCACCTTTATATAGTGTAAAAAGACATCCTGAAGCCTGGGCAGTCATTAATTTGATTGTCCAATATTTCCCTTCTGAGATAATGCCTCTCATAGCAAATGTGTACAGCGCGAGCTGAAAATGCATTTACAGCACTAAAAAACCAAACTTTTATAACAGCTAAACCAAACGTTTCCAATGTACATTTCCACCTTTATATAGTGTAGAAGGCATCCTGAAGCCTGGAAAGTCATTAATTTGATTGTCCAGTATTTCCTTCATGAGATATTGCAACACTTAGAAAAAGTGTACAGCGCCAGCAGACAATGAATTTTCAGCACTAAAAAAACGAAACTTAATTAACAGCTAAACTAAACGTTTCCAATGTAAATTTCCACCCTTATATAGTGTAAAAAGACATCCTGAAGCCTGGGCAGTCATTAATTTGATTGTCCAATATTTCCCTTATGAGATAATGCCTCTCATAGCAAATGTGTACAGCGCGAGCTGAAAATGCATTTTCAGCACTAAAAAACCAAACTTTTATAACAGCTAAACCAAACGTTTCCAATGTAAATTTCCACCTTTATATAGTGTAGAAAGGCATCTTGAAGCCTGGAAAGTCATTAATTTGATTGTCCAGTATTTCCTTCATGAGATATTGCAACACTTAGAAAAAGTGTACAGCGCCAGCAGACAATGAATTTTCAGCACTAAAAAAACGAAACTTCATTAACAGCTAAACCAAACGTTTCCAATGTAAATTTCCACATTTATAGAGTGTAAAAAGGCATCCTGAAGCCTGGGAAGTCATTAATTTGATTGTCCAGTATTTCCCTTATGAGATAATGCCTCACATAGCAAATGTGTACAGTGCGAGCTGAAAATGCATTTTCAGCACTAAAAAACCAAACTTTTATAACAGCTAAACCAAACGTTTCCAATGTAAATTTACACCTTTATATAGTGTAAAAAGACATCCTGAAGCCTGGGCAGTCATTAATTTGATTGTCCAGTATTTCCCTTATGAGATAATGCCTCACATAGCAAATGTGTACAGTGCGAGCTGAAAATGCATTTTCAGCACTAAAAAAACCAAACTTTTATAACAGCTAAACCAAACGTTTCCAATGTAAATTTCCACCTTTATATAGTGTAAAAAGACATCCTGAAGCCTGGGCAGTCATTAATTTGATTGTCCAATATTTCCCTTCTGAGATAATGCCTCTCATAGCAAATGTGTACAGCGCGAGCTGAAAATGCATCTACAGCACTAAAAAACCAAACTTTTATAACAGCTAAACCAAACGTTTCCAATGTACATTTCCACCTTTATATAGTGTAGAAAGGCATCCTGAAGCCTGGAAAGTCATTAATTTGATTGTCCAGTATTTCCTTCATGAGATATTGCAACACTTAGAAAAAGTGTACAGCGCCAGCAGACAATGAATTTTCAGCACTAAAAAAACGAAACTTCATTAACAGCTAAACCAAACGTTTCCAATGTAAATTTCCACATTTTTAGAGTGTAAAAAGGCATCCTGAAGCCTGGGAAGTCATTAATTTGATTGTCCAGTATTTCCCTTATGAGATAATGCCTCACATAGCAAATGTGTACAGTGCGAGCTGAAAATGCATTTTCAGCACTAAAAAAACAAACTTTTATAACAGCTAAACCAAACGTTTCCAATGTAAATTTCCACCTTTATATAGTGTAAAAAGACATCCTGAAGCCTGGGCAGTCATTAATTTGATTGTCCAGTATTTCCCTTATGAGATAATGCCTCACATAGCAAATGTGGACAGTGCGAGCTGAAAATGCATTTTCAGCACTAAAAAAACCAAACTTTTATAACAGCTAAACCAAACGTTTCCAATGTAAATTTCCACCTTTATATAGTGTAAAAAGACATCCTGAAGCCTGGGCAGTCATTAATTTGATTGTCCAATATTTCCCTTATGAGATAATGCCTCTCATAGCAAATGTGTACAGCGCGAGCTGAAAATGCATTTACAGCACTAAAAAACCAAACTTTTATAACAGCTAAACCAAACGTTTCCAATGTACATTTCCACCTTTATATAGTGTAGAAAGGCATCCTGAAGCCTGGAAAGTCATTAATTTGATTGTCCAGTATTTCCTTCATGAGATATTGCAACACTTAGAAAAAGTGTACAGCGCCAGCAGACAATGAATTTTCAGCACTAAAAAAACGAAACTTCATTAACAGCTAAACTAAACGTTTCCAATGTAAATTTCCACCCTTATATAGTGTAAAAAGACATCCTGAAGCCTGGGCAGTCATTAATTTGATTGTCCAATATTTCCCTTATGAGATAATGCCTCTCATAGCAAATGTGTACAGCGCGAGCTGAAAATGCATTTACAGCACTAAAAAACCAAACTTTTATAACAGCTAAACCAAACGTTTCAAATGTAAATTTCCACCTTTATATAGTGTAGAAAGGCATCCTGAAGCCTGGAAAGTCATTAATTTGATTGTCCAGTATTTCCTTCATGAGATATTGCAACACTTAGAAAAAGTGTACAGCGCCAGCAGACAATGAATTTTCAGCACTAAAAAAACGAAACTTCATTAACAGCTAAACTAAACGTTTCCAATGTAAATTTCCACCCTTATATAGTGTAAAAAGACATCCTGAAGCCTGGGCAGTCATTAATTTGATTGTCCAATATTTCCCTTATGAGATAATGCCTCTCATAGCAAATGTGTACAGTGCGAGCTGAAAATGCATTTACAGCACTAAAAAAACAAACTTTTATAACAGCTAAACCAAACGTTTCCAATGTAAATTTCCACCTATATATAGTGTAAAAAGACATCCTGAAGCCTGGGCAGTCATTAATTTGATTGTCCAATATTTCCCTTATGAGATAATGCCTCTCATAGCAAATGTGTACAGCGCGAGCTGAAAATGCATTTACAGCACTAAAAAACCAAACTTTTATAACAGCTAAACCAAACGTTTCCAATGTAAATTTCCACCTTTATATAGTGTAGAAAGGCATCCTGAAGCCTGGAAAGTCATTAATTTGATTGTCCAGTATTTCCTTCATGAGATATTGCAACACTTAGAAAAAGTGTACAGCGCCAGCAGACAATGAATTTTCAGCACTAAAAAAACGAAACTTCATTAACAGCTAAACCAAACGTTTCCAATGTAAATTTCCACATTTATAGAGTGTAAAAAGGCATCCTGAAGCCTGGGAAGTCATTAATTTGATTGTCCAGTATTTCCCTTATGAGATAATGCCTCACATAGCAAATGTGTACAGTGCGAGCTGAAAATGCATTTACAGCACTAAAAAAAAAAACTTTTATAACAGCTAAACCAAACGTTTCCAATGTAAATGTCCACCTTTATATAGTGTAGAAAGGCATCCTGAAGCCTGGAAAGTCATTAATTTGATTGTCCAGTATTTCCTTCATGAGATATTGCAACACTTTGAAAAAGTGTACAGCGCCAGCAGACAATGAATTTTCAGCACTAAATAAACGAAACTTCATTAACAGCTAAAGTAAACGTTTCCAATGTAAATTTCCACCTTTATATAGTGTAAAAAGACATCCTGAAGCCTGGGCAGCCATTAATTTGATTGTCCAATATTTCCCTTATGAGATAATGCCTCTCATAGCAAATGTGTACAGTGCGAGCTGAAAATGCATTTACAGCACTAAAAAAACAAACTTTTATAACAGCTAAACCAATCGTTTCCAATGTAAATTTCCACCTTTATATAGTGTAAAAAGACATCCTGAAGCCTGGGCAGTCATTAATTTGATTGTCCAATATTTCCCTTATGAGATAATGCCTCTCATAGCAAATGTGTACAGCGCGAGCTGAAAATGCATTTACAGCACTAAAAAACCAAACTTTTATAACAGCTAAACCAAACGTTTCCAATGTAAATTTCCACCTTTATATAGTGTAGAAAGGCATCCTGAAGCCTGGAAAGTCATTAATTTGATTGTCCAGTATTTCCTTCATGAGATATTGCAACACTTAGAAAAAGTGTACAGCGCCAGCAGACAATGAATTTTCAGCACTAAAAAAACGAAACTTCATTAACAGCTAAACTAAACGTTTCCAATGTAAATTTCCACCTTTATATAGTGTAAAAATACATCCTGAAGCCTGGGCAGCCATTAATTTGATTGTCCAATATTTCCCTTATGAGATAATGCCTCTCATAGCAAATGTGTACAGCGCGAGCTGAAAATGCATTTACAGCACTAAAAAAACAAACTTTTATAACAGCTAAACCAAACGTTTCCAATGTAAATTTCCACCTTTATATAGTGTAAAAAGACATCCTGAAGCCTGGGCAGTCATTAATTTGATTGTCCAATATTTCCCTTATGAGATAATGCCTCTCATAGCAAATGTGTACAGCGCGAGCTGAAAATGCATTTACAGCACTAAAAAACCAAACTTTTATAACAGCTAAACCAAACGTTTCCAATGTAAATTTCCACCTTTATATAGTGTAGAAAGGCATCCTGAAGCCTGGAAAGTCATTAATTTGATTGTCCAGTATTTCCTTCATGAGATATTGCAACACTTAGAAAAAGTGTACAGCGCCAGCAGACAATGAATTTTCAGCACTAAAAAAAACGAAACTTCATTAACAGCTAAACCAAACGTTTCCAATGTAAATTTCCACCTTTATATAGTGTAGAAAGGCATCCTGAAGCCTGGAAAGTCATTAATTTGATTGTCCAGTATTTCCTTCATGAGATATTGCAACACTTAGAAAAAGTGTACAGCGCCAGCAGACAATGAATTTTCAGCACTAAAAAAACGAAACTTCATTAACAGCTAAACCAAACGTTTCCAATGTAAATTTCCACATTTATAGAGTGTAAAAAGGCATCCTGAAGCCTGGGAAGTCATTAATTTGATTGTCCAGTATTTCCCTTATGAGATAATGCCTCACATAGCAAATGTGTACAGTGCGAGCTGAAAATGCATTTTCAGCACTAAAAAACCAAACTTTTATAACAGCTAAACCAAACGTTTCCAATGTAAATTTCCACCTTTATATAGTGTAAAAAGACATCCTGAAGCCTGGGCAGTCATTAATTTGATTGTCCAATATTTCCCTTATGAGATAATGCCTCTCATAGCAAATGTGTACAGCGCGAGCTGAAAATGCATTTACAGCACTAAAAAACCAAACTTTTATAACAGCTAAACCAAACGTTTCAAATGTAAATTTCCACCTTTATATAGTGTAGAAAGGCATCCTGAAGCCTGGAAAGTCATTAATTTGATTGTCCAGTATTTCCTTCATGAGATATTGCAACACTTAGAAAAAGTGTACAGCGCCAGCAGACAATGAATTTTCAGCACTAAAAAAACGAAACTTCATTAACAGCTAAACCAAACGTTTCCAATGTAAATTTCCACATTTATAGAGTGTAAAAAGGCATCCTGAAGCCTGGGCAGTCATTAATTTGATTGTCCAGTATTTCCCTTATGAGATAATGCCTCACATAGCAAATGTGTACAGTGCGAGCTGAAAATGCATTTTCAGCACTAAAAAACCAAACTTTTATAACAGCTAAACCAAACGTTTCCAATGTAAATTTCCACCTTTATATAGTGTAAAAAGACATCCTGAAGCCTGGGCAGTCATTAATTTGATTGTCCAGTATTTCCCTTATGAGATAATGCCTCACATAGCAAATGTGTACAGTGCGAGCTGAAAATGCATTTTCAGCACTAAAAAAAACAAACTTTTATAACAGCTAAACCAAACGTTTCCAATGTAAATTTCCACCTTTATATAGTGTAAAAAGACATCCTGAAGCCTGGGCAGTCATTAATTTGATTGTCCAATATTTCCCTTATGAGATAATGCCTCTCATAGCAAATGTGTACAGCGCGAGCTGAAAATGCATTTACAGCACTAAAAAACCAAACTTTTATAACAGCTAAACCAAACGTTTCCAATGTACATTTCCACCTTTATATAGTGTAGAAAGGCATCCTGAAGCCTGGAAAGTCATTAATTTGATTGTCCAGTATTTCCTTCATGAGATATTGCAACACTTAGAAAAAGTGTACAGCGCCAGCAGACAATGAATTTTCAGCACTAAAAAAACGAAACTTCATTAACAGCTAAACTAAACGTTTCCAATGTAAATTTCCACCTTTATATAGTGTAAAAATGAAGCCTGGGCAGCCATTAATTTGATTGTCCAATATTTCCCTTATGAGATAATGCCTCTCATAGCAAATGTGTACAGCGCGAGCTGAAAATGCATTTACAGCACTAAAAAACCAAACTTTTATAACAGCTAAACCAAACGTTTCCAATGTAAATTTCCACCTTTATATAGTGTAAAAAGACATCCTGAAGCCTGGGCAGTCATTAATTTGATTGTCCAATATTTCCCTTATGAGATAATGCCTCTCATAGCAAATGTGTACAGCGCGAGCTGAAAATGCATTTACAGCACTAAAAAACCAAACTTTTATAACAGCTAAACCAAACGTTTCCAATGTAAATTTCCACCTTTATATAGTGTAGAAAGGCATCCTGAAGCCAGGAAAGTCATTAATTTGATTGTCCAGTATTTCCTTCATGAGATATTGCAACACTTAGAAAAAGTGTACAGCGCCAGCAGACAATGAATTTTCAGCACTAAAAAAACGAAACTTCATTAACAGCTAAACCAAACGTTTCCAATGTAAATTTCCACATTTATAGAGTGTAAAAAGGCATCCTGAAGCCTGGGAAGTCATTAATTTGATTGTCCAGTATTTCCCTTATGAGATAATGCCTCACATAGCAAATGTGTACAGTGCGAGCTGAAAATGCATTTTCAGCACTAAAAAACCAAACTTTTATAACAGCTAAACCAAACGTTTCCAATGTAAATTTCCACCTTTATATAGTGTAAAAAGACATCCTGAAGCCTGGGCAGTCATTAATTTGATTGTCCAGTATTTCCCTTATGAGATAATGCCTCACATAGCAAATGTGTAAAGCGCGAGCTGAAAATGCATTTACAGCACTAAAAAACCAAACTTTTATAACAGCTAAACCAAACGTTTCCAATGTAAATTTCCACCTTTATATAGTGTAAAAAGACATCCTGAAGCCTGGGCAGTCATTAATTTGATTGTCCAATATTTCCCTTATGAGATAATGCCTCTCATAGCAAATGTGTACAGCGCGAGCTGAAAATGCATTTACAGCACTAAAAAAACAAACTTTTATAACAGCTAAACCAAACGTTTCAAATGTAAATTTCCACCTTTATATAGTGTAGAAAGGCATCCTGAAGCCTGGAAAGTCATTAATTTGATTGTCCAGTATTTCCTTCATGAGATATTGCAACACTTAGAAAAAGTGTACAGCGCCAGCAGACAATGAATTTTCAGCACTAAAAAAACGAAACTTCATTAACAGCTAAACTAAACGTTTCCAATGTATATTTCCACCTTTATATAGTGTAAAAAGACATCCTGAAGCCTGGGCAGTCATTAATTTGATTGTCCAATATTTCCCTTATGAGATAATGCCTCTCATAGCAAATGTGTACAGCGCGAGCTGAAAATGCATTTACAGCACTAAAAAACCAAACTTTTATAACAGCTAAACCAAACGTTTCAAATGTAAATTTCCACCTTTATATAGTGTAGAAAGGCATCCTGAAGCCTGGAAAGTCATTAATTTGATTGTCCAGTATTTCCTTCATGAGATATTGCAACACTTAGAAAAAGTGTACAGCGCCAGCAGACAATGAATTTTCAGCACTAAAAAAACGAAACTTCATTAACAGCTAAACCAAACGTTTCCAATGTAAATTTCCACATTTGTAGAGTGTAAAAAGGCATCCTGAAGCCTGGGAAGTCATTAATTTGATTGTCCAGTATTTCCCTTATGAGATAATGCCTCACATAGCAAATGTGTACAGTGCGAGCTGAAAATGCATTTTCAGCACTAAAAAAACAAACTTTTATAACAGCTAAACCAAACGTTTCCAATGTAAATTTCCACCTTTATATAGTGTAAAAAGACATCCTGAAGCCTGGGCAGTCATTAATTTGATTGTCCAGTATTTCCCTTATGAGATAATGCCTCACATAGCAAATGTGGACAGTGCGAGCTGAAAATGCATTTTCAGCACTAAAAAAACCAAACTTTTATAACAGCTAAACCAAACGTTTCCAATGTAAATTTCCACCTTTATATAGTGTAAAAAGACATCCTGAAGCCTGGGCAGTCATTAATTTGATTGTCCAATATTTCCCTTATGAGATAATGCCTCTCATAGCAAATGTGTACAGCGCGAGCTGAAAATGCATTTACAGCACTAAAAAACCAAACTTTTATAACAGCTAAACCAAACGTTTCCAATGTACATTTCCACCTTTATATAGTGTAGAAAGGCATCCTGAAGCCTGGAAAGTCATTAATTTGATTGTCCAGTATTTCCTTCATGAGATATTGCAACACTTAGAAAAAGTGTACAGCGCCAGCAGACAATGAATTTTCAGCACTAAAAAAACGAAACTTCATTAACAGCTAAACTAAACGTTTCCAATGTAAATTTCCACCCTTATATAGTGTAAAAAGACATCCTGAAGCCTGGGCAGTCATTAATTTGATTGTCCAATATTTCCCTTATGAGATAATGCCTCTCATAGCAAATGTGTACAGCGCGAGCTGAAAATGCATTTACAGCACTAAAAAACCAAACTTTTATAACAGCTAAACCAAACGTTTCCAATGTAAATTTCCACCTTTATATAGTGTAGAAAGGCGTCCTGAAGCCTGGAAAGTCATTAATTTGATTGTCCAGTATTTCCTTCATGAGATATTGCAACACTTAGAAAAAGTGTACAGCGCCAGCAGACAATGAATTTTCAGCACTAAAAAAACGAAACTTCATTAACAGCTAAACCAAACGTTTCCAATGTAAATTTCCACATTTATAGAGTGTAAAAAGGCATCCTGAAGCCTGGGAAGTCATTAATTTGATTGTCCAGTATTTCCCTTATGAGATAATGCCTCACATAGCAAATGTGTACAGTGCGAGCTGAAAATGCATTTACAGCACTAAAAAAACAAACTATTTATAACAGCTAAACCAAACGTTTCCAATGTAAATTTCCACCTTTATATAGTGTAGAAAGGCATCTGAAGCCTGGAAAGTCATTAATTTGATTGTCCAGTATTTCCTTCATGAGATATTGCAACACTTAGAAAAAGTGTACAGCGCCAGCAGACAATGAATTTTCAGCACTAAAAAAACGAAACTTCATTAACAGCTAAACTAAACGTTTCCAATGTAAATTTCCACCTTTATATAGTGTAAAAAGACATCCTGAAGCCTGGGCAGCCATTAATTTGATTGTCCAATATTTCCCTTATGAGATAATGCCTCTCATAGCAAATGTGTACAGTGCGAGCTGAAAATGCATTTACAGCACTAAAAAAACAAACTTTTATAACAGCTAAACCAAACGTTTCCAATGTAAATTTCAACCTATATATAGTGTAAAAAGACATCCTGAAGCCTGGGCAGTCATTAATTTGATTGTCCAATATTTCCCTTATGAGATAATGCCTCTCATAGCAAATGTGTACAGCGCGAGCTGAAAATGCATTTACAGCACTAAAAAACCAAACTTTTATAACAGCTAAACCAAACGTTTCCAATGTAAATTTCCACCTTTATATAGTGTAGAAAGGCATCCTGAAGCCTGGAAAGTCATTAATTTGATTGTCCAGTATTTCCTTCATGAGATATTGCAACACTTAGAAAAAGTGTACAGCGCCAGCAGACAATGAATTTTCAGCACTAAAAAAACGAAACTTCATTAACAGCTAAACCAAACGTTTCCAATGTAAATTTCCACATTTATAGAGTGTAAAAAGGCATCCTGAAGCCTGGGAAGTCATTAATTTGATTGTCCAGTATTTCCCTTATGAGATAATGCCTCACATAGCAAATGTGTACAGTGCGAGCTGAAAATGCATTTACAGCACTAAAAAAAAAAACTTTTATAACAGCTAAACCAAACGTTTCCAATGTAAATGTCCACCTTTATATAGTGTAGAAAGGCATCCTGAAGCCTGGAAAGTCATTAATTTGATTGTCCAGTATTTCCTTCATGAGATATTGCAACACTTTGAAAAAGTGTACAGCGCCAGCAGACAATGAATTTTCAGCACTAAATAAACGAAACTTCATTAACAGCTAAAGTAAACGTTTCCAATGTAAATTTCCACCTTTATATAGTGTAAAAAGACATCCTGAAGCCTGGGCAGCCATTAATTTGATTGTCCAATATTTCCCTTATGAGATAATGCCTCTCATAGCAAATGTGTACAGTGCGAGCTGAAAATGCATTTACAGCACTAAAAAAACAAACTTTTATAACAGCTAAACCAATCGTTTCCAATGTAAATTTCCACCTTTATATAGTGTAAAAAGACATCCTGAAGCCTGGGCAGTCATTAATTTGATTGTCCAATATTTCCCTTATGAGATAATGCCTCTCATAGCAAATGTGTACAGCGCGAGCTGAAAATGCATTTACAGCACTAAAAAACCAAACTTTTATAACAGCTAAACCAAACGTTTCCAATGTAAATTTCCACCTTTATATAGTGTAGAAAGGCATCCTGAAGCCTGGAAAGTCATTAATTTGATTGTCCAGTATTTCCTTCATGAGATATTGCAACACTTAGAAAAAGTGTACAGCGCCAGCAGACAATGAATTTTCAGCACTAAAAAAACGAAACTTCATTAACAGCTAAACTAAACGTTTCCAATGTAAATTTCCACCTTTATATAGTGTAAAAATACATCCTGAAGCCTGGGCAGCCATTAATTTGATTGTCCAATATTTCCCTTATGAGATAATGCCTCTCATAGCAAATGTGTACAGCGCGAGCTGAAAATGCATTTACAGCACTAAAAAAACAAACTTTTATAACAGCTAAACCAAACGTTTCCAATGTAAATTTCCACCTTTATATAGTGTAAAAAGACATCCTGAAGCCTGGGCAGTCATTAATTTGATTGTCCAATATTTCCCTTATGAGATAATGCCTCTCATAGCAAATGTGTACAGCGCGAGCTGAAAATGCATTTACAGCACTAAAAAACCAAACTTTTATAACAGCTAAACCAAACGTTTCCAATGTAAATTTCCACCTTTATATAGTGTAGAAAGGCATCCTGAAGCCTGGAAAGTCATTAATTTGATTGTCCAGTATTTCCTTCATGAGATATTGCAACACTTAGAAAAAGTGTACAGCGCCAGCAGACAATGAATTTTCAGCACTAAAAAAAACGAAACTTCATTAACAGCTAAACCAAACGTTTCCAATGTAAATTTCCACCTTTATATAGTGTAGAAAGGCATCCTGAAGCCTGGAAAGTCATTAATTTGATTGTCCAGTATTTCCTTCATGAGATATTGCAACACTTAGAAAAAGTGTACAGCGCCAGCAGACAATGAATTTTCAGCACTAAAAAAACGAAACTTCATTAACAGCTAAACCAAACGTTTCCAATGTAAATTTCCACATTTATAGAGTGTAAAAAGGCATCCTGAAGCCTGGGAAGTCATTAATTTGATTGTCCAGTATTTCCCTTATGAGATAATGCCTCACATAGCAAATGTGTACAGTGCGAGCTGAAAATGCATTTTCAGCACTAAAAAACCAAACTTTTATAACAGCTAAACCAAACGTTTCCAATGTAAATTTCCACCTTTATATAGTGTAAAAAGACATCCTGAAGCCTGGGCAGTCATTAATTTGATTGTCCAATATTTCCCTTATGAGATAATGCCTCTCATAGCAAATGTGTACAGCGCGAGCTGAAAATGCATTTACAGCACTAAAAAACCAAACTTTTATAACAGCTAAACCAAACGTTTCAAATGTAAATTTCCACCTTTATATAGTGTAGAAAGGCATCCTGAAGCCTGGAAAGTCATTAATTTGATTGTCCAGTATTTCCTTCATGAGATATTGCAACACTTAGAAAAAGTGTACAGCGCCAGCAGACAATGAATTTTCAGCACTAAAAAAACGAAACTTCATTAACAGCTAAACCAAACGTTTCCAATGTAAATTTCCACATTTATAGAGTGTAAAAAGGCATCCTGAAGCCTGGGCAGTCATTAATTTGATTGTCCAGTATTTCCCTTATGAGATAATGCCTCACATAGCAAATGTGTACAGTGCGAGCTGAAAATGCATTTTCAGCACTAAAAAACCAAACTTTTATAACAGCTAAACCAAACGTTTCCAATGTAAATTTCCACCTTTATATAGTGTAAAAAGACATCCTGAAGCCTGGGCAGTCATTAATTTGATTGTCCAGTATTTCCCTTATGAGATAATGCCTCACATAGCAAATGTGTACAGTGCGAGCTGAAAATGCATTTTCAGCACTAAAAAAAACAAACTTTTATAACAGCTAAACCAAACGTTTCCAATGTAAATTTCCACCTTTATATAGTGTAAAAAGACATCCTGAAGCCTGGGCAGTCATTAATTTGATTGTCCAATATTTCCCTTATGAGATAATGCCTCTCATAGCAAATGTGTACAGCGCGAGCTGAAAATGCATTTACAGCACTAAAAAACCAAACTTTTATAACAGCTAAACCAAACGTTTCCAATGTACATTTCCACCTTTATATAGTGTAGAAAGGCATCCTGAAGCCTGGAAAGTCATTAATTTGATTGTCCAGTATTTCCTTCATGAGATATTGCAACACTTAGAAAAAGTGTACAGCGCCAGCAGACAATGAATTTTCAGCACTAAAAAAACGAAACTTCATTAACAGCTAAACTAAACGTTTCCAATGTAAATTTCCACCTTTATATAGTGTAAAAATGAAGCCTGGGCAGCCATTAATTTGATTGTCCAATATTTCCCTTATGAGATAATGCCTCTCATAGCAAATGTGTACAGCGCGAGCTGAAAATGCATTTACAGCACTAAAAAACCAAACTTTTATAACAGCTAAACCAAACGTTTCCAATGTAAATTTCCACCTTTATATAGTGTAAAAAGACATCCTGAAGCCTGGGCAGTCATTAATTTGATTGTCCAATATTTCCCTTATGAGATAATGCCTCTCATAGCAAATGTGTACAGCGCGAGCTGAAAATGCATTTACAGCACTAAAAAACCAAACTTTTATAACAGCTAAACCAAACGTTTCCAATGTAAATTTCCACCTTTATATAGTGTAGAAAGGCATCCTGAAGCCAGGAAAGTCATTAATTTGATTGTCCAGTATTTCCTTCATGAGATATTGCAACACTTAGAAAAAGTGTACAGCGCCAGCAGACAATGAATTTTCAGCACTAAAAAAACGAAACTTCATTAACAGCTAAACCAAACGTTTCCAATGTAAATTTCCACATTTATAGAGTGTAAAAAGGCATCCTGAAGCCTGGGAAGTCATTAATTTGATTGTCCAGTATTTCCCTTATGAGATAATGCCTCACATAGCAAATGTGTACAGTGCGAGCTGAAAATGCATTTTCAGCACTAAAAAACCAAACTTTTATAACAGCTAAACCAAACGTTTCCAATGTAAATTTCCACCTTTATATAGTGTAAAAAGACATCCTGAAGCCTGGGCAGTCATTAATTTGATTGTCCAGTATTTCCCTTATGAGATAATGCCTCACATAGCAAATGTGTAAAGCGCGAGCTGAAAATGCATTTACAGCACTAAAAAACCAAACTTTTATAACAGCTAAACCAAACGTTTCCAATGTAAATTTCCACCTTTATATAGTGTAAAAAGACATCCTGAAGCCTGGGCAGTCATTAATTTGATTGTCCAATATTTCCCTTATGAGATAATGCCTCTCATAGCAAATGTGTACAGCGCGAGCTGAAAATGCATTTACAGCACTAAAAAAACAAACTTTTATAACAGCTAAACCAAACGTTTCAAATGTAAATTTCCACCTTTATATAGTGTAGAAAGGCATCCTGAAGCCTGGAAAGTCATTAATTTGATTGTCCAGTATTTCCTTCATGAGATATTGCAACACTTAGAAAAAGTGTACAGCGCCAGCAGACAATGAATTTTCAGCACTAAAAAAACGAAACTTCATTAACAGCTAAACTAAACGTTTCCAATGTATATTTCCACCTTTATATAGTGTAAAAAGACATCCTGAAGCCTGGGCAGTCATTAATTTGATTGTCCAATATTTCCCTTATGAGATAATGCCTCTCATAGCAAATGTGTACAGCGCGAGCTGAAAATGCATTTACAGCACTAAAAAACCAAACTTTTATAACAGCTAAACCAAACGTTTCAAATGTAAATTTCCACCTTTATATAGTGTAGAAAGGCATCCTGAAGCCTGGAAAGTCATTAATTTGATTGTCCAGTATTTCCTTCATGAGATATTGCAACACTTAGAAAAAGTGTACAGCGCCAGCAGACAATGAATTTTCAGCACTAAAAAAACGAAACTTCATTAACAGCTAAACCAAACGTTTCCAATGTAAATTTCCACATTTGTAGAGTGTAAAAAGGCATCCTGAAGCCTGGGAAGTCATTAATTTGATTGTCCAGTATTTCCCTTATGAGATAATGCCTCACATAGCAAATGTGTACAGTGCGAGCTGAAAATGCATTTTCAGCACTAAAAAAACAAACTTTTATAACAGCTAAACCAAACGTTTCCAATGTAAATTTCCACCTTTATATAGTGTAAAAAGACATCCTGAAGCCTGGGCAGTCATTAATTTGATTGTCCAGTATTTCCCTTATGAGATAATGCCTCACATAGCAAATGTGGACAGTGCGAGCTGAAAATGCATTTTCAGCACTAAAAAAACCAAACTTTTATAACAGCTAAACCAAACGTTTCCAATGTAAATTTCCACCTTTATATAGTGTAAAAAGACATCCTGAAGCCTGGGCAGTCATTAATTTGATTGTCCAATATTTCCCTTATGAGATAATGCCTCTCATAGCAAATGTGTACAGCGCGAGCTGAAAATGCATTTACAGCACTAAAAAACCAAACTTTTATAACAGCTAAACCAAACGTTTCCAATGTACATTTCCACCTTTATATAGTGTAGAAAGGCATCCTGAAGCCTGGAAAGTCATTAATTTGATTGTCCAGTATTTCCTTCATGAGATATTGCAACACTTAGAAAAAGTGTACAGCGCCAGCAGACAATGAATTTTCAGCACTAAAAAAACGAAACTTCATTAACAGCTAAACTAAACGTTTCCAATGTAAATTTCCACCCTTATATAGTGTAAAAAGACATCCTGAAGCCTGGGCAGTCATTAATTTGATTGTCCAATATTTCCCTTATGAGATAATGCCTCTCATAGCAAATGTGTACAGCGCGAGCTGAAAATGCATTTACAGCACTAAAAAACCAAACTTTTATAACAGCTAAACCAAACGTTTCCAATGTAAATTTCCACCTTTATATAGTGTAGAAAGGCGTCCTGAAGCCTGGAAAGTCATTAATTTGATTGTCCAGTATTTCCTTCATGAGATATTGCAACACTTAGAAAAAGTGTACAGCGCCAGCAGACAATGAATTTTCAGCACTAAAAAAACGAAACTTCATTAACAGCTAAACCAAACGTTTCCAATGTAAATTTCCACATTTATAGAGTGTAAAAAGGCATCCTGAAGCCTGGGAAGTCATTAATTTGATTGTCCAGTATTTCCCTTATGAGATAATGCCTCACATAGCAAATGTGTACAGTGCGAGCTGAAAATGCATTTACAGCACTAAAAAAACAAACTATTTATAACAGCTAAACCAAACGTTTCCAATGTAAATTTCCACCTTTATATAGTGTAGAAAGGCATCTGAAGCCTGGAAAGTCATTAATTTGATTGTCCAGTATTTCCTTCATGAGATATTGCAACACTTAGAAAAAGTGTACAGCGCCAGCAGACAATGAATTTTCAGCACTAAAAAAACGAAACTTCATTAACAGCTAAACTAAACGTTTCCAATGTAAATTTCCACCTTTATATAGTGTAAAAAGACATCCTGAAGCCTGGGCAGCCATTAATTTGATTGTCCAATGTTTCCCTTATGAGATAATGCCTCTCATAGCAAATGTGTACAGCGCGAGCTGAAAATGCATTTACAGCACTAAAAAAACAAACTTTTATAACAGCTAAACCAAACGTTTCCAATGTAAATTTCCACCTTTATATAGTGTAAAAAGACATCCTGAAGCCTGGGCAGTCATTAATTTGATTGTCCAATATTTCCCTTATGAGATAATGCCTCTCATAGCAAATGTGTACAGCGCGAGCTGAAAATGCATTTACAGCACTAAAAAACCAAACTTTTATAACAGCTAAACCAAACGTTTCCAATGTAAATTTCCACCTTTATATAGTGTAGAAAGGCATCCTGAAGCCTGGAAAGTCATTAATTTGATTGTCCAGTATTTCCTTCATGAGATATTGCAACACTTAGAAAAAGTGTACAGCGCCAGCAGACAATGAATTTTCAGCACTAAAAAAAACGAAACTTCATTAAGAGCTAAACCAAACGTTTCCAATGTAAATTTCCACCTTTATATAGTGTAGAAAGGCATCCTGAAGCCTGGAAAGTCATTAATTTTATTGTCCAGTATTTCCTTCATGAGATATTGCAACACTTAGAAAAAGTGTACAGCGCCAGCAGACAATGAATTTTCAGCACTAAAAAAACGAAACTTCATTAACAGCTAAACCAAACGTTTCCAATGTAAATTTCCACATTTATAGAGTGTAAAAAGGCATCCTGAAGCCTGGGAAGTCATTAATTTGATTGTCCAGTATTTCCCTTATGAGATAATGCCTCACATAGCAAATGTGTACAGTGCGAGCTGAAAATGCATTTTCAGCACTAAAAAACCAAACTTTTATAACAGCTAAACCAAACGTTTCCAATGTAAATTTCCACCTTTATATAGTGTAAAAAGACATCCTGAAGCCTGGGCAGTCATTAATTTGATTGTCCAATATTTCCCTTATGAGATAATGCCTCTCATAGCAAATGTGTACAGCGCGAGCTGAAAATGCATTTACAGCACTAAAAAACCAAACTTTTAAAACAGCTAAACCAAACGTTTCAAATGTAAATTTCCACCTTTATATAGTGTAAAAAGACATCCTGAAGCCTGGGCAGTCATTAATTTGATTGTCCAGTATTTCCCTTATGAGATAATGCCTCACATAGCAAATGTGGACAGTGCGAGCTGAAAATGCATTTTCAGCACTAAAAAAACCAAACTTTTATAACAGCTAAACCAAACGTTTCCAATGTAAATTTCCACCTTTATATAGTGTAAAAAGACATCCTGAAGCCTGGGCAGTCATTAATTTGATTGTCCAATATTTCCCTTATGAGATAATGCCTCTCATAGCAAATGTGTACAGCGCGAGCTGAAAATGCATTTACAGCACTAAAAAACCAAACTTTTATAACAGCTAAACCAAACGTTTCCAATGTACATTTCCACCTTTATATAGTGTAGAAAGGCATCCTGAAGCCTGGAAAGTCATTAATTTGATTGTCCAGTATTTCCTTCATGAGATATTGCAACACTTAGAAAAAGTGTACAGCGCCAGCAGACAATGAATTTTCAGCACTAAAAAAACGAAACTTCATTAACAGCTAAACTAAACGTTTCCAATGTAAATTTCCACCCTTATATAGTGTAAAAAGACATCCTGAAGCCTGGGCAGTCATTAATTTGATTGTCCAATATTTCCCTTATGAGATAATGCCTCTCATAGCAAATGTGTACAGCGCGAGCTGAAAATGCATTTACAGCACTAAAAAACCAAACTTTTATAACAGCTAAACCAAACGTTTCCAATGTAAATTTCCACCTTTATATAGTGTAGAAAGGCATCCTGAAGCCTGGAAAGTCATTAAATTGATTGTCCAGTATTTCCTTCATGAGATATTGCAACACTTAGAAAAAGTGTACAGCGCCAGCAGACAATGAATTTTCAGCACTAAAAAAACGAAACTTCATTAACAGCTAAACCAAACGTTTCCAATGTAAATTTCCACATTTATAGAGTGTAAAAGGGCATCCTGAAGCCTGGGAAGTCATTAATTTGATTGTCCAGTATTTCCCTTATGAGATAATGCCTCACATAGCAAATGTGTACAGTGCGAGCTGAAAATGCATTTACAGCACTAAAAAAACAAACTATTTATAACAGCTAAACCAAACGTTTCCAATGTAAATTTCCACCTTTATATAGTGTAGAAAGGCATCCTGAAGCCTGGAAAGTCATTAATTTGATTGTCCAGTATTTCCTTCATGAGATATTGCAACACTTTGAAAAAGTGTACAGCGCCAGCAGACAATGAATTTTCAGCACTAAATAAACGAAACTTCATTAACAGCTAAAGTAAACGTTTCCAATGTAAATTTCCACCTTTATATAGTGTAAAAAGACATCCTGAAGCCTGGGCAGCCATTAATTTGATTGTCCAATATTTCCCTTATGAGATAATGCCTCTCATAGCAAATGTGTACAGTGCGAGCTGAAAATGCATTTACAGCACTAAAAAAACAAACTTTTATAACAGCTAAACCAATCGTTTCCAATGTAAATTTCCACCTTTATATAGTGTAAAAAGACATCCTGAAGCCTGGGCAGTCATTAATTTGATTGTCCAATATTTCCCTTATGAGATAATGCCTCTCATAGCAAATGTGTACAGCGCGAGCTGAAAATGCATTTACAGCACTAAAAAACCAAACTTTTATAACAGCTAAACCAAACGTTTCCAATGTAAATTTCACCCTTTATATAGTGTAGAAAGGCATCCTGAAGCCTGGAAAGTCATTAATTTGATTGTCCAGTATTTCCTTCATGAGATATTGCAACATTTAGAAAAAGTGTACAGCGCCAGCAGACAATGAATTTTCAGCACTAAAAAAACGAAACTTCATTAACAGCTAAACAAAACGTTTCCAATGTAAATTTCCACCTTTATATAGTGTAAAAAGACATCCTGAAGCCCGGGCAGCCATTAATTTGATTGTCCAATATTTCCCTTATGAGATAATGCCTCTCATAGCAAATGTGTACAGCGCGAGCTGAAAATGCATTTACAGCACTAAAAAACCAAACTTTTATAACAGCTAAACCAAACGTTTCCATTGTAAATTTCCACCTTTATATAGTGTAAAAAGACATCCTGAAGCCTGGGCAGTCATTAATTTGATTGTCCAATATTTCCCTTATGAGATAATGCCTCTCATAGCAAATGTGTACAGCGCGAGCTGAAAATGCATTTACAGCACTAAAAAACCAAACTTTTATAACAGCTTAACCAAACGTTTCCAATGTAAATTTCCACCTTTATATAGTGTAGAAAGGCATCCTGAAGCCTGGAAAGTCATTAATTTGATTGTCCAGTATTTCCTTCATGAGATATTGCAACACTTAGAAAAAGTGTACAGCGCCAGCAGACAATGAATTTTCAGCACTAAAAAAACGAAACTTCATTAACAGCTAAACTAAATGTTTCCAATGTAAATTTCCACCTTTATATAGTGTAAAAAGACATCCTGAAGCCTGGGCAGTCATTAATTTGATTGTCCAATATTTCCCTTATGAGATAATGCCTCTCATAGCAAATGTGTACAGCGCGAGCTGAAAATGCATTTACAGCACTAAAAAACCAAACTTTTATAACAGCTAAACCAAACGTTTCCAATGTAAATTTCCACCTTGAAAGAGTGTAAAAAGACATCCTGAAGCCTGGGCAGTCATTAATTTGATTGTCCAATATTTCCCTTATGAGATAATGCCTCTCATAGCAAATGTGTACAGCGCGAGCTGAAAATGCATTTACAGCACTAAAAAACCAAACTTTTATAACAGCTAAACCAAACGTTTCCAATGTAAATTTCTACCGTTATATAGTGTAGAAAGGCATCCTGAAGCCTGGAAAGTCATTAATTTGATTGTCCAGTATTTCCTTCATGAGATATTGCAACACTTAGAAAAAGTGTACAGCGCCAGCAGACAATGAATTTTCAGCACTAAAAAAACGAAACTTCATTAACAGCTAAACTAAACGTTTCCAATGTAAATTTCCACCTTTATATAGTGTAAAAAGACATTCTGAAGCCTGGGCAGTCATTAATTTGATTGTCCAATATTTCCCTTATGAGATAATGCCTCTAATAGCAAATGTGTACAGCGCGAGCTGAAAATGCATTTACAGCACTAAAAAACCAAACTTTTATAACAGCTTAACCAAACGTTTCCAATGTAAATTTCCACCTTTATATAGTGTAGAAAGGCATCCTGAAGCCTGGAAAGTCATTAATTTGATTGTCCAGTATTTCCTTCATGAGATATTGCAACACTTAGAAAAAGTGTACAGCGCCAGCAGACAATGAATTTTCAGCACTAAAAAAACGAAACTTCATTAACAGCTAAACTAAATGTTTCCAATGTAAATTTCCACCTTTATATAGTGTAAAAAGACATCCTGAAGCCTGGGCAGTCATTAATTTGATTGTCCAATATTTCCCTTATGAGATAATGCCTCTCATAGCAAATGTGTACAGCGCGAGCTGAAAATGCATTTACAGCACTAAAAAACCAAACTTTTATAACAGCTAAACCAAACGTTTCCAATGTAAATTTCCACCTTGAAAGAGTGTAAAAAGACATCCTGAAGCCTGGGCAGTCATTAATTTGATTGTCCAATATTTCCCTTATGAGATAATGCCTCTCATAGCAAATGTGTACAGCGCGAGCTGAAAATGCATTTACAGCACTAAAAAACCAAACTTTTATAACAGCTAAACCAAACGTTTCCAATGTAAATTTCTACCTTTATATAGTGTAGAAAGGCATCCTGAAGCCTGGAAAGTCATTAATTTGATTGTCCAGTATTTCCTTCATGAGATATTGCAACACTTAGAAAAAGTGTACAGCGCCAGCAGACAATGAATTTTCAGCACTAAAAAAACGAAACTTCATTAATAGCTAAACCAAACGTTTCCAATGTAAATTTCCACATTTATAGAGTGTAAAAAGGCATCCTGAAGCCTGGGAAGTCATTAATTTGATTGTCCAGTATTTCCCTTATGAGATAATGCCTCACATAGCAAATGTGTACAGTGCGAGCTGAAAATGCATTTTCAGCACTAAAAAAACAAACTTTTATAACAGCTAAACTAAACGTTTCCAATGTAAATTTCCACCTTTATATAGTGTAAAAAGACATCCTGAAGCCTGGGCAGTCATTAATTTGATTGTCCAATATTTCCCTTATGAGATAATGCCTCTCATAGCAAATGTGTACAGCGCGAGCTGAAAATGCATTTACAGCACTAAAAAAACAAACTTTTATAACAGCTAAACTAAACGTTTCCAATGTAAATTTCCACCTTTATATAGTGTAAAAAGACATCCTGAAGCCTGGGCAGTCATTAATTTGATTGTCCAATATTTCCCTTATGAGATAATGCCTCTCATAGCAAATGTGTACAGCGCGAGCTGAAAATGCATTTACAGCACTAAAAAACCAAACTTTTATAACAGCTAAACCAAACGTTTCCAATGTAAATTTCCACCTTGAAAGAGTGTAAAAAGACATCCTGAAGCCTGGGCAGTCATTAATTTGATTGTCCAATATTTCCCTTATGAGATAATGCCTCTCATAGCAAATGTGTACAGCGCGAGCTGAAAATGCATTTACAGCACTAAAAAACCAAACTTTTATAACAGCTAAACCAAACGTTTCCAATGTAAATTTCTACCTTTATATAGTGTAGAAAGGCATCCTGAAGCCTGGAAAGTCATTAATTTGATTGTCCAGTATTTCCTTCATGAGATATTGCAACACTTAGAAAAAGTGTACAGCGCCAGCAGACAATGAATTTTCAGCACTAAAAAAACGAAACTTCATTAATAGCTAAACCAAACGTTTCCAATGTAAATTTCCACATTTATAGAGTGTAAAAAGGCATCCTGAAGCCTGGGAAGTCATTAATTTGATTGTCCAGTATTTCCCTTATGAGATAATGCCTCACATAGCAAATGTGTACAGTGCGAGCTGAAAATGCATTTTCAGCACTAAAAAAACAAACTTTTATAACAGCTAAACTAAACGTTTCCAATGTAAATTTCCACCTTTATATAGTGTAAAAAGACATCCTGAAGCCTGGGCAGTCATTAATTTGATTGTCCAATATTTCCCTTATGAGATAATGCCTCTCATAGCAAATGTGTACAGCGCGAGCTGAAAATGCATTTACAGCACTAAAAAAACAAACTTTTATAACAGCTAAACTAAACGTTTCCAATGTAAATTTCCACCTTTATATAGTGTAAAAAGACATCCTGAAGCCTGGGCAGTCATTAATTTGATTGTCCAATATTTCCCTTATGAGATAATGCCTCTCATAGCAAATGTGTACAGCGCGAGCTGAAAATGCATTTACAGCACTAAAAACCCAAACTTTTATAACAGCTAAACCAAACGTTTCCAATGTAAATTTCCACCTTTATATAGTGTAGAAAGGCATCCTGAAGCCTGGAAAGTCATTAATTTGATTGTCCAGTATTTCCTTCATGAGATATTGCAACACTTAGAAAAGGTGTACAGCGCCAGCAGACAATGAATTTTCAGCACTAAAAAAACGAAACTTCATTACAGCTAAACCAAACGTTTCCAATGTAAATTTCCACATTTATAGAGTGTAAAAATGCATCCTGAAGCCTGGGAAGTCATTAATTTGATTGTCCAGTATTTCCCTTATGAGATAATGCCTCACATAGCAAATGTGTACAGTGCGAGCTGAAAATGCATTTTCAGCACTAAAAAACCAAACTTTTATAACAGCTAAACCAAACGTTTCCAATGTAAATTTCCACCTTTATATAGTGTAAAAAGACATCCTGAAGCCTGGGCAGTCATTAATTTGATTGTCCAATATTTCCCTTATGAGATAATGCCTCTCATAGCAAATGTGTACAGCGCGAGCTGAAAATGCATTTACAGCACTAAAAAACCAAACTTTTATAACAGCTAAATCAAACGTTTCCAATGTAAATTTCCACCTTTATATAGTGTAGAAAGGCATCCTGAAGCCTGGAAAGTCATTAATGTGATTGTCCAGTATTTCCTTCATGAGATATTGCAACACTTAGAAAAAGTGTACAGCGCCAGTAGACAATGAATTTTCAGCACTAAAAAAACGAAACTTCATTAACAGCTAAACTAAACGTTTCCAATGTAAATTTCCACCTTTATATAGTGTAAAAAGACATCCTGAAGCCTGGGCAGTCATTAATTTGATTGTCCAATATTTCCCTTATGAGATAATGCCTCTCATAGCAAATGTGTACAGCGCGAGCTGAAAATGCATTTACAGCACTAAAAAACCAAACTTTTATAACAGCTAAACCAAACGTTTCCAATGTAAATTTCCACCTTTATATAGTGTAGAAAGGCATCCTGGAGCCTGGAAAGTCATTAATTTGATTGTCCAGTATTTCCTTCATGAGATATTGCAACACTTAGAAAAAGTGTACAGCGCCAGCAGACAATGAATTTTCAGCACTAAAAAAAACAAACTTTTATAACAGCTAAACCAAACGTTTCCAATGTAAATTTCCACCTTTATATAGTGTAAAAAGACATCCTGAAGCCTGGGCAGTCATTAATTTGATTGTCCAGTATTTCCCTTATGAGATAATGCCTCACATAGCAAATGTGTACAGCGCGAGCTGAAAATGCATTTACAGCACTAAAAAAACCAAACTTTTATAACAGCTAAACCAAACGTTTCCAATGTAAATTTCCACCTTTATATAGTGTAGAAAGGCATCCTGAAGCCTGGAAAGTCATTAATTTGATTGTCCAGTATTTCCTTCATGAGATATTGCAACATTTAGAAAAAGTGTACAGCGCCAGCAGACAATGAATTTTCAGCACTAAAAAAACGAAACTTCATTAACAGCTAAACTAAACGTTTCCAATGTAAATTTCCACCTTTATATAGTGTAAAAAGACATCCTGAAGCCCGGGCAGCCATTAATTTGATTGTCCAATATTTCCCTTATGAGATAATGCCTCTCATAGCAAATGTGTACAGCGCGAGCTGAAAATGCATTTACAGCACTAAAAAACCAAACATTTATAACAGCTAAACCAAACGTTTCCAATGTAAATTTCCACCTTTATATAGTGTAAAAAGACATCCTGAAGCTGCGCAGTCATTAATTTGATTGTCCAATATTTCCCTTATGAGATAATGCCTCTCATAGCAAATGTGTACAGCGCGAGCTGAAAATGCATTTACAGCACTAAAAACCCAAACTTTTATAACAGCTAAACCAAACGTTTCCAATGTAAATTTCCACCTTTATATAGTGTAGAAAGGCATCCTGAAGCCTGGAAAGTCATTAATTTGATTGTCCAGTATTTCCTTCATGAGATATTGCAACACTTAGAAAAGGTGTACAGCGCCAGCAGACAATGAATTTTCAGCACTAAAAAAACGAAACTTCATTAACAGCTAAACCAAACGTTTCCAATGTAAATTTCCACATTTATAGAGTGTAAAAATGCATCCTGAAGCCTGGGAAGTCATTAATTTGATTGTCCAGTATTTCCCTTATGAGATAATGCCTCACATAGCAAATGTGTACAGTGCGAGCTGAAAATGCATTTTCAGCACTAAAAAAACAAACTTTTATAACAGCTAAACCAAACGTTTCCAATGTAAATTTCCACCTTTATATAGTGTAAAAAGACATCCTGAAGCCTGGGCAGTCATTAATTTGATTGTCCAATATTTCCCTTATGAGATAATGCCTCTCATAGCAAATGTGTACAGCGCGAGCTGAAAATGCATTTACAGCACTAAAAAACCAAACTTTTATAACAGCTAAACCAAACGTTTCCAATGTAAATTTCCACCTTTATATAGTGTAGAAAGGCATCCTGAAGCCTGGAAAGTCATTAATGTGATTGTCCAGTATTTCCTTCATGAGATATTGCAACACTTAGAAAAAGTGTACAGCGCCAGTAGACAATGAATTTTCAGCACTAAAAAAACGAAACTTCATTAACAGCTAAACTAAACGTTTCCAATGTAAATTTCCACCTTTATATAGTGTAAAAAGACATCCTGAAGCCTGGGCAGTCATTAATTTGATTGTCCAATATTTCCCTTATGAGATAATGCCTCTCATAGCAAATGTGTACAGCGCGAGCTGAAAATGCATTTACAGCACTAAAAAACCAAACTTTTATAACAGCTAAACCAAACGTTTCCAATGTAAATTTCCACCTTTATATAGTGTAGAAAGGCATCCTGGAGCCTGGAAAGTCATTAATTTGATTGTCCAGTATTTCCTTCATGAGATATTGCAACACTTAGAAAAGGTGTACAGCGCCAGCAGACAATGAATTTTCAGCACTAAAAAAACCAAACTTTTATAACAGCTAAACCAAACGTTTCCAATGTAAATTTCCACCTTTATATAGTGTAAAAAGACATCCTGAAGCCTGGGCAGTCATTAATTTGATTGTCCAGTATTTCCCTTATGAGATAATGCCTCACATAGCAAATGTGTACAGCGCGAGCTGAAAATGCATTTACAGCACTAAAAAACCAAACTTTTATAACAGCTAAATCAAACGTTTCCAATGTAAATTTCCACCTTTATATAGTGTAGAAAGGCATCCTGAAGCCTGGAAAGTCATTAATTTGATTGTCCAGTATTTCCTACATGAGATATTGCAAAACTTAGAAAAAGTGTACAGCGCCAGCAGACAATGAATTTTCAGCACTAAAAAAACGAAACTTCATTAACAGCTAAACCAAACGTTTCCAATGTAAATTTCCACATTTATAGAGTGTAAAAAGGCATCCTGAAGCCTGGGAAGTCATTAATTTGATTGTCCAGTATTTCCCTTATGAGATAATGCCTCACATAGCAAATGTGTACAGTGCGAGCTGAAAATGCATTTTCAGCACTAAAAAACCAAACTTATATAACACCTAAACCAAACGTTTCCAATGTAACTTTCCACCTTTATATAGTGTAAAAAGACATCCTGAAGCCTGGGCAGTCATTAATTTGATTGTCCAATATTTCCCTTATGAGATAATGCCTCTCATAGCAAATGTGTACAGCGCGAGCTGAAAATGCATTTACAGCACTAAAAAAACAAACTTTTATAACAGCTAAACCAAACGTTTCCAATGTAAATTTCCACCTTTATATAGTGTAGAAAGGCATCCTGAAGCCTGGAAAGTCATTAATTTGATTGTCCAGTATTTCCTTCATGAGATATTGCAACATTTAGAAAAAGTGTACAGCGCCAGCAGACAATGAATTTTCAGCACTAAAAAAACGAAACTTCATTAACAGCTAAACTAAACGTTTCCAATGTAAATTTCCACCTTTATATAGTGTAAAAAGACATCCTGAAGCCCGGGCAGCCATTAATTTGATTGTCCAATATTTCCCTTATGAGATAATGCCTCTCATAGCAAATGTGTACAGCGCGAGCTGAAAATGCATTTACAGCACTAAAAAAACCAAACTTTTATAACAGCTAAACCAAACGTTTCCAATGTAAATTTCCACCTTTATATAGTGTAAAAAGACATCCTGAAGCCTGCGCAGTCATTAATTTGATTGTCCAATATTTCCCTTATGAGATAATGCCTCTCATAGCAAATGTGTACAGCGCGAGCTGAAAATGCATTTACAGCACTAAAAAACCAAACTTTTATAACAGCTAAACCAAACGTTTCCAATGTAAATTTCTACCTTTATATAGTGTAGAAAGGCATCCTGAAGCCTGGAAAGTCATTAATTTGATTGTCCAGTATTTCCTTCATGAGATATTGCAACACTTAGAAAAAGTGTACAGCGCCAGCAGACAATGAATTTTCAGCACTAAAAAAACGAAACTTCATTAACAGCTAAACTAAACGTTTCCAATGTAAATTTCCACCTTTATATAGTGTAAAAAGACATTCTGAAGCCTGGGCAGTCATTAATTTGATTGTCCAATATTTCCCTTATGAGATAATGCCTCTCATAGCAAATGTGTACAGCGCGAGCTGAAAATGCATTTACAGCACTAATACCAAACTTTTATAACAGCTAAACCAAACGTTTCCAATGTAAATTTCCACCTTTATATAGTGTAGAAAGGCATCCTGAAGCCTGGAAAGTCATTAATTTGATTGTCCAGTATTTCCTTCATGAGATATTGCAACACTTAGAAAAAGTGTACAGCGCCAGCAGACAATGAATTTTCAGCACTAAAAAAACGAAACTTCATTAACAGCTAAACCAAACGTTTCCAATGTAAATTTCCACATTTATAGAGTGTAAAAAGGCATCCTGAAGCCTGGGAAGTCATTAATTTGATTGTCCAGTATTTCCCTTATGAGATAATGCCTCACATAGCAAATGTGTACAGTGCGAGCTGAAAATGCATTTTCAGCACTAAAAAAACAAACTTTTATAACAGCTAAACTAAACGTTTCCAATGTAAATTTCCACCTTTATATAGTGTAAAAAGACATCCTGAAGCCTTGGCAGTCATTAATTTGATTGTCCAATATTTCCCTTATGAGATAATGCATCTCATAGCAAATGTGTACAGCGCGAGCTGAAAATGCATTTACAGCACTAAAAAAACAAACTTTTATAATAGCTAAACTAAACGTTTCCAATGTAAATTTCCACCTTTATATAGTGTAAAAAGACATCCTGAAGCCTGGGCAGTCATTAATTTGATTGTCCAATATTTCCCTTATGAGATAATGCCTCTCATAGCAAATGTGTACAGCGATAGCTGAAAATGCATTTACAGCACTGAAAACCCAAACTTTTATAACAGCTAAACCAAACGTTTCCAATGTAAATTTCCACCTTTATATAGTGTAGAAAGGCATCCTGAAGCCTGGAAAGTCATTAATTTGATTGTCCAGTATTTCCTTCATGAGATATTGCAACACTTAGAAAAAGTGTACAGCGCCAGCAGACAATGAATTTTCAGCACTAAAAAAACGAAACTTCATTAACAGCTGAACTAAACGTTTCCAATGTAAATGTCCACCTTTATATAGTGTAAAAAGACATCCTGAAGCCTGGGCAGTCATTAATTTGATTGTCCAATATTTCCCTTATGAGATAATGCCTCTCATAGCAAATGTGTACAGTGCGAGCTGAAAATGCATTTACAGCACTAAAAAACCAAACTTTTATAACAGCTAAACCAAACGTTTCCAATGTAAATTTCCACCTTTATATAGTGTAGAAAGGTATCCTGAAGCCTGGAAAGTCATTAATTTGATTGTCCAGTATTTCCTTCATGAGATATTGCAACACTTAGAAAAAGTGTACAGCGCCAGCAGACAATGAATTTTCAGCACTAAAAAAAACGAAACTTCATTAACAGCTAAACCAAACGTTTCCAATGTAAATTTCCACCTTTATATAGTGTAGAAAGGCATCCTGAAGCCTGGAAAGTCATTAATTTGATTGTCCAGTATTTCCTTCATGAGATATTGCAACACTTAGAAAAAGTGTACAGCGCCAGCAGACAATGAATTTTCAGCACTAAAAAAACGAAACTTCATTAACAGCTAAACCAAACGTTTCCAATGTAAATTTCCACATTTATAGAGTGTAAAAAGGCATCCTGAAGCCTGGGAAGTCATTAATTTGATTGTCCAGTATTTCCCTTATGAGATAATGCCTCACATAGCAAATGTGTACAGTGCGAGCTGAAAATGCATTTTCAGCACTAAAAAACCAAACTTTTATAACAGCTAAACCAAACGTTTCCAATGTAAATTTCCACCTTTATATAGTGTAAAAAGACATCCTGAAGCCTGGGCAGTCATTAATTTGATTGTCCAATATTTCCCTTATGAGATAATGCCTCTCATAGCAAATGTGTACAGCGCGAGCTGAAAATGCATTTACAGCACTAAAAAACCAAACTTTTATAACAGCTAAACCAAACGTTTCAATTGTAAATTTCCACCTTTATATAGTGTAGAAAGGCATCCTGAAGCCTGGAAAGTCATTAATTTGATTGTCCAGTATTTCCTTCATGAGATATTGCAACACTTAGAAAAAGTGTACAGCGCCAGCAGACAATGAATTTTCAGCACTAAAAAAACGAAACTTCATTAACAGCTAAACCAAACGTTTCCAATGTAAATTTCCACATTTATAGAGTGTAAAAAGGCATCCTGAAGCCTGGGCAGTCATTAATTTGATTGTCCAGTATTTCCCTTATGAGATAATGCCTCACATAGCAAATGTGTACAGTGCGAGCTGAAAATGCATTTTCAGCACTAAAAAACCAAACTTTTATAACAGCTAAACCAAACGTTTCCAATGTAAATTTCCACCTTTATATAGTGTAAAAAGACATCCTGAAGCCTGGGCAGTCATTAATTTGATTGTCCAGTATTTCCCTTATGAGATAATGCCTCACATAGCAAATGTGTACAGCGCCAGCAGACAATGAATTTTCAGCACTAAAAAAACGAAACTTCATTAACAGCTAAACTAAACGTTTCCAATGTAAATTTCCACCCTTATATAGTGTAAAAAGACATCCTGAAGCCTGGGCAGTCATTAATTTGATTGTCCAATATTTCCCTTATGAGATAATGCCTCTCATAGCAAATGTGTACAGCGCGAGCTGAAAATGCATTTACAGCACTAAAAAACCAAACTTTTATAACAGCTAAACCAAACGTTTCCAATGTAAATTTCCACCTTTATATAGTGTAGAAAGGCATCCTGAAGCCTGGAAAGTCATTAATTTGATTGTCCAGTATTTCCTTCATGAGATATTGCAACATTTAGAAAAAGTGTACAGCGCCAGCAGACAATGAATTTTCAGCACTAAAAAAACGAAACTTCATTAACAGCTAAACTAAACGTTTCCAATGTAAATTTCCACCTTTATATAGTGTAAAAAGACATCCTGAAGCCCGGGCAGCCATTAATTTGATTGTCCAATATTTCCCTTATGAGATAATGCCTCTCATAGCAAATGTGTACAGCGCGAGCTGAAAATGCATTTACAGCACTAAAAAACCAAACTTTTATAACAGCTAAACCAAACGTTTCCAATGTAAATTTCCACCTTTATATAGTGTAAAAAGACATCCTGAAGCCTGCGCAGTCATTAATTTGATTGTCCAATATTTCCCTTATGAGATAATGCCTCTCATAGCAAATGTGTACAGCGCGAGCTGAAAATGCATTTACAGCACTAAAAAACCAAACTTTTATAACAGCTAAACCAAACGTTTCCAATGTAAATTTCTACCTTTATATAGTGTAGAAAGGCATCCTGAAGCCTGGAAAGTCATTAATTTGATTGTCCAGTATTTCCTTCATGAGATATTGCAACACTTAGAAAAAGTGTACAGCGCCAGCAGACAATGAATTTTCAGCACTAAAAAAACGAAACTTCATTAACAGCTAAACTAAACGTTTCCAATGTAAATTTCCACCTTTATATAGTGTAAAAAGACATTCTGAAGCCTGGGCAGTCATTAATTTGATTGTCCAATATTTCCCTTATGAGATAATGCCTCTCATAGCAAATGTGTACAGCGCGAGCTGAAAATGCATTTACAGAACTAATACCAAACTTTTATAACAGCTAAACCAAACGTTTCCAATGTAAATTTCCACCTTTATATAGTGTAGAAAGGCATCCTGAAGCCTGGAAAGTCATTAATTTGATTGTCCAGTATTTCCTAAATGAGATATTGCAACACTTAGAAAAAGTGTACAGCGCCAGCAGACAATGAATTTTCAGCACTAAAAAAACGAAACTTCATTAACAGCTAAACCAAACGTTTCCAATGTAAATTTCCACATTTATAGAGTGTAAAAAGGCATCCTGAAGCCTGGGAAGTCATTAATTTGATTGTCCAGTATTTCCCTTATGAGATAATGCCTCACATAGCAAATGTGTACAGTGCGAGCTGAAAATGCATTTTCAGCACTAAAAAAACAAACTTTTATAACAGCTAAACTAAACGTTTCCAATGTAAATTTCCACCTTTATATAGTGTAAAAAGACATCCTGAAGCCTGGGCAGTCATTAATTTGATTGTCCAATATTTCCCTTATGAGATAATGCCTCTCATAGCAAATGTGTACAGCGCGAGCTGAAAATGCATTTACAGCACTAAAAAAACAAACTTTTATAACAGCTAAACTAAACGTTTCCAATGTAAATTTCCACCTTTATATAGTGTAAAAAGACATCCTGAAGCCTGGGCAGTCATTAATTTGATTGTCCAATATTTCCCTTATGAGATAATGCCTCTCATAGCAAATGTGTACAGCGCGAGCTGAAAATGCATTTACAGCACTAAAAACCCAAACTTTTATAACAGCTAAACCAAACGTTTCCAATGTAAATTTCCACCTTTATATAGTGTAGAAAGGCATCCTGAAGCCTGGAAAGTCATTAATTTGATTGTCCAGTATTTCCTTCATGAGATATTGCAACACTTAGAAAAAGTGTACAGCGCCAGCAGACAATGAATTTTCAGCACTAAAAAAACGAAACTTCATTAACAGCTAAACCAAACGTTTCCAATGTAAATTTCCACATTTATAGAGTGTAAAAAGGCATCCTGAAGCCTGGGAAGTCATTAATTTGATTGTCCAGTATTTCCCTTATGAGATATTGCCTCACATAGCAAATGTGTACAGCGCGAGCTGAAAATGCATTTACAGCACTAAAAAAACAAACTTTTATAACAGCTAAACCAAACGTTTCAATTGTAAATTTCCACCTTTATATAGTGTAGAAAGGCATCCTGAAGCCTGGAAAGTCATTAATTTGATTGTCCAGTATTTCCTTCATGAGATATTGCAACACTTAGAAAAAGTGTACAGCGCCAGCAGACAATGAATTTTCAGCACTAAAAAAACGAAACTTCATTAACAGCTAAACCAAACGTTTCCAATGTAAATTTCCACATTTATAGAGTGTAAAAAGGCATCCTGAAGCCTGGGCAGTCATTAATTTGATTGTCCAGTATTTCCCTTATGAGATAATGCCTCACATAGCAAATGTGTACAGTGCGAGCTGAAAATGCATTTTCAGCACTAAAAAACCAAACTTTTATAACAGCTAAACCAAACGTTTCCAATGTAAATTTCCACCTTTATATAGTGTAAAAAGACATCCTGAAGCCTGGGCAGTCATTAATTTGATTGTCCAGTATTTCCCTTATGAGATAATGCCTCACATAGCAAATGTGTACAGCGCCAGCAGACAATGAATTTTCAGCACTAAAAAAACGAAACTTCATTAACAGCTAAACTAAACGTTTCCAATGTAAATTTCCACCCTTATATAGTGTAAAAAGACATCCTGAAGCCTGGGCAGTCATTAATTTGATTGTCCAATATTTCCCTTATGAGATAATGCCTCTCATAGCAAATGTGTACAGCGCGAGCTGAAAATGCATTTACAGCACTAAAAAACCAAACTTTTATAACAGCTAAACCAAACGTTTCCAATGTAAATTTCCACCTTTATATAGTGTAGAAAGGCATCCTGAAGCCTGGAAAGTCATTAATTTGATTGTCCAGTATTTCCTTCATGAGATATTGCAACACTTAGAAAAAGTGTACAGCGCCAGCAGACAATGAATTTTCAGCACTAAAAAAACGAAACTTCATTAACAGCTAAACCAAACGTTTCCAATGTAAATTTCCACATTTATAGAGTGTAAAAAGGCATCCTGAAGCCTGGGAAGTCATTAATTTGATTGTCCAGTATTTCCCTTATGAGATAATGCCTCACATAGCAAATGTGTACAGTGCGAGCTGAAAATGCATTTACAGCACTAAAAAAACAAACTTTTATAACAGCTAAACCAAACGTTTCCAATGTAAATTTCCACCTTTATATAGTGTAGAAAGGCATCCTGAAGCCTGGAAAGTCATTAATTTGATTGTCCAGTATTTCCTTCATGAGATATTGCAACACTTAGAAAAAGTGTACAGCGCCAGCAGACAATGAATTTTCAGCACTAAATAAACGAAACTTCATTAACAGCTAAAGTAAACGTTTCCAATGTAAATTTCCACCTTTATATAGTGTAAAAAGACATCCTGAAGCCTGGGCAGTCATTAATTTGATTGTCCAATATTTCCCTTATGAGATAATGCCTCTCATAGCAAATGTGTACAGTGCGAGCTGAAAATACATTTACAGCACTAAAAAAACAAACTTTTATAACAGCTAAACCAAACGTTTCCAATGTAAATTTCCACCTTTATATAGTGTAAAAAGACATCCTGAAGCCTGGGCAGTCATTAATTTGATTGTCCAATATTTCCCTTATGAGATAATGCCTCTCATAGCAAATGTGTACAGCGCGAGCTGAAAATGCATTTACAGCACTAAAAAACCAAACTTTTATAACAGCTAAACCAAACGTTTCCAATGTAAATTTCCACCTTTATATAGTGTAGAAAGGCATCCTGAAGCCTGGAAAGTCATTAATTTGATTGTCCAGTATTTCCTTCATGAGATATTGCAACACTTAGAAAAAGTGTACAGCGCCAGCAGACAATGAATTTTCAGCACTAAAAAAACGAAACTTCATTAACAGCTAAACTAAACGTTTCCAATGTAAATTTCCACCCTTATATAGTGTAAAAAGACATCCTGAAGCCTGGGCAGTCATTAATTTGATTGTCCAATATTTCCCTTATGAGATAATGCCTCTCATAGCAAATGTGTACAGCGCCAGCTGAAAATGCATTTACAGCACTAAAAAACCAAACTTTTATAACAGCTAAACCAAACGTTTCCAATGTAAATTTCCACCTTTATATAGTGTAGAAAGGCATCCTGAAGCCTGGAAAGTCATTAATTTGATTGTCCAGTATTTCCTTCATGAGATATTGCAACACTTAGAAAAAGTGTACAGCGCCAGCAGACAATGAATTTTCAGCACTAAAAAAACGAAACTTCATTAACAGCTAAACCAAACGTTTCCAATGTAAATTTCCACCTTTATATAGTGTAGAAAGGCATCCTGAAGCCTGGAAAGTGATTAATTTGATTGTCCAGTATTTCCTTCATGAGATATTGCAACACTTAGAAAAAGTGTACAGCGCCAGCAGACAATGAATTTTCAGCACTAAAAAACCGAAACTTCATTAACAGCTAAACTAAACGTTTCCAATGTAAATTTCCACATTTATAGAGTGTAAAAAGGCATCCTGAAGCCTGGGCAGTCATTAATTTGATTGTCCAGTATTTCCCTTATGAGATAATGCCTCACATAGCAAATGTGTACAGTGCGAGCTGAAAATGCATTTTCAGCACTAAAAAACCAAACTTTTATAACAGCTAAACCAAACGTTTCCAATGTAAATTTCCACCTTTATATAGTGTAAAAAGACATCCTGAAGCCTGGGCAGTCATTAATTTGATTGTCCAGTATTTCCCTTATGAGATAATGCCTCACATAGCAAATGTGTACAGCGCCAGCAGACAATGAATTTTCAGCACTAAAAAAACGAAACTTCATTAACAGCTAAACTAAACGTTTCCAATGTAAATTTCCACCCTTATATAGTGTAAAAAGACATCCTGAAGCCTGGGCAGTCATTAATTTGATTGTCCAATATTTCCCTTATGAGATAATGCCTCTCATAGCAAATGTGTACAGCGCGAGCTGAAAATGCATTTACAGCACTAAAAAACCAAACTTTTATAACAGCTAAACCAAACGTTTCCAATGTAAATTTCCACCTTTATATAGTGTAGAAAGGCATCCTGAAGCCTGGAAAGTCATTAATTTGATTGTCCAGTATTTCCTTCATGAGATATTGCAACACTTAGAAAAAGTGTACAGCGCCAGCAGACAATGAATTTTCAGCACTAAAAAAACGAAACTTCATTAACAGCTAAACCAAACGTTTCCAATGTAAATTTCCACATTTATAGAGTGTAAAAAGGCATCCTGAAGCCTGGGAAGTCATTAATTTGATTGTCCAGTATTTCCCTTATGAGATAATGCCTCACATAGCAAATGTGTACAGTGCGAGCTGAAAATGCATTTACAGCACTAAAAAAACAAACTTTTATAACAGCTAAACCAAACGTTTCCAATGTAAATTTCCACCTTTATATAGTGTAGAAAGGCATCCTGAAGCCTGGAAAGTCATTAATTTGATTGTCCAGTATTTCCTTCATGAGATATTGCAACACTTAGAAAAAGTGTACAGCGCCAGCAGACAATGAATTTTCAGCACTAAATAAACGAAACTTCATTAACAGCTAAAGTAAACGTTTCCAATGTAAATTTCCACCTTTATATAGTGTAAAAAGACATCCTGAAGCCTGGGCAGTCATTAATTTGATTGTCCAATATTTCCCTTATGAGATAATGCCTCTCATAGCAAATGTGTACAGTGCGAGCTGAAAATACATTTACAGCACTAAAAAAACAAACTTTTATAACAGCTAAACCAAACGTTTCCAATGTAAATTTCCACCTTTATATAGTGTAAAAAGACATCCTGAAGCCTGGGCAGTCATTAATTTGATTGTCCAATATTTCCCTTATGAGATAATGCCTCTCATAGCAAATGTGTACAGCGCGAGCTGAAAATGCATTTACAGCACTAAAAAACCAAACTTTTATAACAGCTAAACCAAACGTTTCCAATGTAAATTTCCACCTTTATATAGTGTAGAAAGGCATCCTGAAGCCTGGAAAGTCATTAATTTGATTGTCCAGTATTTCCTTCATGAGATATTGCAACACTTAGAAAAAGTGTACAGCGCCAGCAGACAATGAATTTTCAGCACTAAAAAAACGAAACTTCATTAACAGCTAAACTAAACGTTTCCAATGTAAATTTCCACCCTTATATAGTGTAAAAAGACATCCTGAAGCCTGGGCAGTCATTAATTTGATTGTCCAATATTTCCCTTATGAGATAATGCCTCTCATAGCAAATGTGTACAGCGCGAGCTGAAAATGCATTTACAGCACTAAAAAACCAAACTTTTATAACAGCTAAACCAAACGTTTCCAATGTAAATTTCCACCTTTATATAGTGTAGAAAGGCATCCTGAAGCCTGGAAAGTCATTAATTTGATTGTCCAGTATTTCCTTCATGAGATATTGCAACACTTAGAAAAAGTGTACAGCGCCAGCAGACAATGAATTTTCAGCACTAAAAAAACGAAACTTCATTAACAGCTAAACCAAACGTTTCCAATGTAAATTTCCACATTTATAGAGTGTAAAAAGGCATCCTGAAGCCTGGGAAGTCATTAATTTGATTGTCCAGTATTTCCCTTATGAGATAATGCCTCACATAGCAAATGTGTACAGTGCGAGCTGAAAATGCATTTACAGCACTAAAAAAACAAACTTTTATAACAGCTAAACCAAACGTTTCCAATGTAAATTTCCACCTTTATATAGTGTAGAAAGGCATCCTGAAGCCTGGAAAGTCATTAATTTGATTGTCCAGTATTTCCTTCATGAGATATTGCAACACTTAGAAAAAGTGTACAGCGCCAGCAGACAATGAATTTTCAGCACTAAATAAACGAAACTTCATTAACAGCTAAAGTAAACGTTTCCAATGTAAATTTCCACCTTTATATAGTGTAAAAAGACATCCTGAAGCCTGGGCAGTCATTAATTTGATTGTCCAATATTTCCCTTATGAGATAATGCCTCTCATAGCAAATGTGTACAGTGCGAGCTGAAAATACATTTACAGCACTAAAAAAAACAAACTTTTATAACAGCTAAACCAAACGTTTCCAATGTAAATTTCCACCTTTATATAGTGTAAAAAGACATCCTGAAGCCTGGGCAGTCATTAATTTGATTGTCCAATATTTCCCTTATGAGATAATGCCTCTCATAGCAAATGTGTACAGCGCGAGCTGAAAATGCATTTACAGCACTAAAAAACCAAACTTTTATAACAGCTAAACCAAACGTTTCCAATGTAAATTTCCACCTTTATATAGTGTAGAAAGGCATCCTGAAGCCTGGAAAGTCATTAATTTGATTGTCCAGTATTTCCTTCATGAGATATTGCAACACTTAGAAAAAGTGTACAGCGCCAGCAGACAACGAATTTTCAACACTAAAAAAAACGAAACTTCATTAACAGCTAAACCAAACGTTTCCAATGTAAATTTCCACATTTATAGAGTGTAAAAAGGCATCCTGAAGCCTGGGAAGTCATTAATTTGATTGTCCAGTATTTCCCTTATGAGATAATGCCTCTCATTGCAAATGTGTACAGCGCGAGCTGAAAATGCATTTTCAGCACTAAAAAACCAAACTTTTATAACACCTAAACCAAACGTTTCCAATGTAAATTTCCTCCTTTATATAGTGTAAAAAGACATCCTGAAGCCTGGGCAGTCATTAATTTGATTGTCCAATATTTCCCTTATGAGATAATGCCTCTCATAGCAAATGTGTACAGCGCGAGCTGAAAATGCATTTACAGCACTAAAAAACCAAACTTATATAACAGCTAAACCAAACGTTTCCAATGTAAATTTCCACCTTTATATAGTGTAGAAAGGCATCCTGAAGCCTGGAAAGTCATTAATTTGATTGTCCAGTATTTCCTTCATGAGATATTGCAACACTTAGAAAAAGTGTACAGCGCCAGCAGACAATGAATTTTCAGCACTAAAAAAACGAAACTTCATTAACAGCTAAACTAAATGTTTCCAATGTAAATTTCCACCTTTATATAGTGTAAAAAGACATCCTGAAGCCTGGGCAGTCATTAATTTGATTGTCCAATATTTCCCTTATGAGATAATGCCTCTCATAGCAAATGTGTACAGCGCGAGCTGAAAATGCATTTACAGCACTAAAAAACCAAACTTTTATAACAGCTAAACCAAACGTTTCCAATGTAAATTTCCACCTTTATATAGTGTAAAAAGGCATCCTGAAGCCTGGAAAGTCTTTAATTTGATTGTCCAGTATTTCCTTCATGAGATATTGCAACACTTAGAAAAAGTGTACAGCGCCAGCAGACAATGAATTTTCAGCACTAAAAAACCGAAACTTCATTAACAGCTAAACTAAACGTTTCCAATGTAAATTTCCACCTTTATATAGTGTAAAAAGACATCCTGAAGCCTGGGCAGCCATTAATTTGATTGTCCAATATTTCCCTTATGAGATAATGCCTCTCATAGCAAATGTGTACAGCGCGAGCTGAAAATGCATTTACAGCACTAAAAAACCAAACTTTTATAACAGCTAAACCAAACGTTTCCAATGTAAATTTCCACCTTTATAGAGTGTAAAAAGACATCCTGAAGCCTGGGCAGTCATTAATTTGATTGTCCAATATTTCCCTTATGAGATAATGCCTCTCATAGCAAATGTGTACAGCGCGAGCTGAAAATGCATTTACAGCACTAAAAAACCAAACTTTTATAACAGCTAAACCAAACGTTTCCAATGTAAATTTCTACCTTTATATAGTGTAGAAAGGCATCCTGAAGCCTGGAAAGTCATTAATTTGATTGTCCAGTATTTCCTTCATGAGATATTGCAACACTTAGAAAAAGTGTACAGCGCCAGCAGACAATGTTTTTTCAGCACTAAAAAAACGAAACTTCATTAACAGCTAAACCAAACGTTTCCAATGTAAATTTCCACATTTATAGAGTGTAAAAAGGCATCCTGAATCCTGGGAAGTCATTAATTTGATTGTCCAGTATTTCCCTTATGATATAATGCCTCACATAGCAAATGTGTACAGCGCGAGCTGAAAATGCATTTACAGCACTAAAAAACCAAACTTTTATAACAGCTAAACCAAACGTTTCCAATGTAAATTTCCACCTTTATATAGTGTAGAAAGGCATCCTGAAGCCTGGAAAGTGATTAATTTGATTGTCCAGTATTTCCTTCATGAGATATTGCAACACTTAGAAAAAGTGTACAGCGCCAGCAGACAATGAATTTTCAGCACTAAAAAACCGAAACTTCATTAACAGCTAAACTAAACGTTTCCAATGTAAATTTCCACCTTTATATAGTGTAAAAAGACATCCTGAAGCCTGGGCAGTCATTAATTTGATTGTCCAATATTTCCCTTATGAGATAATGCCTCTCATAGCAAATGTGTACAGCGCGAGCTGAAAATGCATTTACAGCACTAAATAACCAAACTTTTATAACAGCTAAACCAAACGTTTCCAATGTAAATTTCCACCTTTATATAGTGTAGAAAGGCATCCTGAAGCCTGGAAAGTCATTAATTTGATTGTCCAGTATTTCCTTCATGAGATATTGCAACACTTAGAAAAAGTGTACAGCGCCAGCAGACAATGAATTTCCAGCATTAAAAAAACGAAACTTCATTAACAGCTAAACTAAACGTTTCCAATGTAAATTTCCACCTTTATATAGTGTAAAAAGACATCCTGAAGCCTGGGCAGTCATTAATTTGATTGTCCAATATTTCCCTTATGAGATAATGCCTCTCATAGCAAATGTGTACAGCGCGAGCTGAAAATGCATTTACAGCACTAAAAAACCAAACTTTTATAACAGCTAAACCAAACGTTTCCAATGTAAATTTCCACCTTTATATAGTGTAGAAAGGCATCCTGAAGCCTGGAAAGTCATTAATTTGATTGTCCAGTATTTCCTTCATGAGATATTGCAACACTTAGAAAAAGTGTACAGCGCCAGCAGACAATGAATTTTCAGCACTAAAAAAACGAAACTTCATTAACAGCTAAACCAAACGTTTCCAATGTAAATTTCCACATTTATAGAGTGTAAAAAGGCATCCTGAAGCCTGGGAAGTCATTAATTTGATTGTCCAGTATTTCCCTTATTAGATAATGCCTCACATAGCAAATGTGTACAGTGCGAGCTGAAAATGCATTTTCAGCACTAAAAAACAAAACTTTTATAACAGCTAAACCAAACGTTTCCAATGTAAATTTCCACCTTTATATAGTGTAAAAAGACATCCTGAAGCCTGGGCAGTCATTAATTTGATTGTCCAGTATTTCCCTTATGAGATAATGCCTCACATAGCAAATGTGTACAGCGCGAGCTGAAAATGCATTTACAGCACTAAAAAAACAAACTTTTATAACAGCTAAACCAAACGTTTCCAATGTAAATTTCCACATTTATAGAGTGTAAAAATGCATCCTGAAGCCTGGGAAGTCATTAATTTGATTGTCCAGTATTTCCCTTATGAGATAATGCCTCACATAGCAAATGTGTACAGTGCGAGCTGAAAATGCATTTTCAGCACTAAAAAACCAAACTTTTATAACAGCTAAACCAAACGTTTCCAATGTAAATTTCCACCTTTATATAGTGTAAAAAGACATCCTGAAGCCTGGGCAGTCATTAATTTGATTGTCCAATATTTCCCTTATGAGATAATGCCTCTCATAGCAAATGTGTACAGCGCGAGCTGAAAATGCATTTACAGCACTAAAAAACCAAACTTTTATAACAGCTAAACCAAACGTTTCCAATGTAAATGTCCACCTTTATATAGTGTAGAAAGGCATCCTGAAGCCTGGAAAGTCATTAATTTGATTGTCCAGTATTTCCTTCATGAGATATTGCAACACTTAGAAAAAGTGTACAGCGCCAGCAGACAATGAATTTTCAGCACTAAAAAAACGAAACTTCATTAACAGCTAAACCAAACGTTTCCAATGTAAATTTCCACATTTATAGAGTGTAAAAAGGCATCCTGAAGCCTGGGAAGTCATTAATTTGATTGTCCAGTATTTCCCTTATGAGATAATGCCTCACATAGCAAATGTGTACAGTGCGAGCTGAAAATGCATTTACAGCACTAAAAAAACAAACTTTTATAACAGCTAAACCAAACGTTTCCAATGTAAATTTCCACCTTTATATAGTGTAGAAAGGCATCCTGAAGCCTGGAAAGTCATTAATTTGATTGTCCAGTATTTCCTTCATGAGATATTGCAACACTTAGAAAAAGTGTACAGCGCCAGCAGACAATGAATTTTCAGCACTAAAAAACCGAAACTTCATTAACAGCTAAACTAAACGTTTCCAATGTAAATTTCCACCTTTATATAGTGTAAAAAGACATCCTGAAGCCTGGGCAGCCATTAATTTGATTGTCCAATATTTCCCTTATGAGATAATGCCTCTCATAGCAAATGTGTACAGCGCGAGCTGAAAATGCATTTACAGCACTAAAAAACCAAACTTTTATAACAGCTAAACCAAACGTTTCCAATGTAAATTTCCACCTTTATAGAGTGTAAAAAGACATCCTGAAGCCTGGGCAGTCATTAATTTGATTGTCCAATATTTCCCTTATGAGATAATGCCTCTCATAGCAAATGTGTACAGCGCGAGCTGAAAATGCATTTACAGCACTAAAAAAACAAACTTTTATAACAGCTAAACCAAACGTTTCCAATGTAAATTTCTACCTTTATATAGTGTAGAAAGGCATCCTGAAGCCTGGAAAGTCATTAATTTGATTGTCCAGTATTTCCTTCATGAGATATTGCAACACTTAGAAAAAGTGTACAGCGCCAGCAGACAATGTTTTTTCAGCACTAAAAAAACGAAACTTCATTAACAGCTAAACCAAACGTTTCCAATGTAAATTTCCACATTTATAGAGTGTAAAAAGGCATCCTGAAGCCTGGGAAGTCATTAATTTGATTGTCCAGTATTTCCCTTATGATATAATGCCTCACATAGCAAATGTGTACAGCGCGAGCTGAAAATGCATTTACAGCACTAAAAAACCAAACTTTTATAACAGCTAAACCAAACGTTTCCAATGTAAATTTCCACCTTTATATAGTGTAGAAAGGCATCCTGAAGCCTGGAAAGTGATTAATTTGATTGTCCAGTATTTCCTTCATGAGATATTGCAACACTTAGAAAAAGTGTACAGCGCCAGCAGACAATGAATTTTCAGCACTAAAAAACCGAAACTTCATTAACAGCTAAACTAAACGTTTCCAATGTAAATTTCCACCTTTATATAGTGTAAAAAGACATCCTGAAGCCTGGGCAGTCATTAATTTGATTGTCCAATATTTCCCTTATGAGATAATGCCTCTCATAGCAAATGTGTACAGCGCGAGCTGAAAATGCATTTACAGCACTAAAAAAACAAACTTTTATAACAGCTAAACCAAACGTTTCCAATGTAAATTTCCACCTTTATATAGTGTAGAAAGGCATCCTGAAGCCTGGAAAGTCATTAATTTGATTGTCCAGTATTTCCTTCATGAGATATTGCAACACTTAGAAAAAGTGTACAGCGCCAGCAGACAATGAATTTCCAGCATTAAAAAAACGAAACTTCATTAACAGCTAAACTAAACGTTTCCAATGTAAATTTCCACCTTTATATAGTGTAAAAAGACATCCTGAAGCCTGGGCAGTCATTAATTTGATTGTCCAATATTTCCCTTATGAGATAATGCCTCTCATAGCAAATGTGTACAGCGCGAGCTGAAAATGCATTTACAGCACTAAAAAACCAAACTTTTATAACAGCTAAACCAAACGTTTCCAATGTAAATTTCCACCTTTATATAGTGTAGAAAGGCATCCTGAAGCCTGGAAAGTCATTAATTTGATTGTCCAGTATTTCCTTCATGAGATATTGCAACACTTAGAAAAAGTGTACAGCGCCAGCAGACAATGAATTTTCAGCACTAAAAAAACGAAACTTCATTAACAGCTAAACCAAACGTTTCCAATGTAAATTTCCACATTTATAGAGTGTAAAAAGGCATCCTGAAGCCTGGGAAGTCATTAATTTGATTGTCCAGTATTTCCCTTATGAGATAATGCCTCACATAGCAAATGTGTACAGTGCGAGCTGAAAATGCATTTTCAGCACTAAAAAACCAAACTTTTATAACAGCTAAACCAAACGTTTCCAATGTAAATTTCCACCTTTATATAGTGTAAAAAGACATCCTGAAGCCTGGGCAGTCATTAATTTGATTGTCCAGTATTTCCCTTATGAGATAATGCCTCACATAGCAAATGTGTACAGCGCGAGCTGAAAATGCATTTACAGCACTAAAAAAACAAACTTTTATAACAGCTAAACCAAACGTTTCCAATGTAAATTTCCACATTTATAGAGTGTAAAAATGCATCCTGAAGCCTGGGAAGTCATTAATTTGATTGTCCAGTATTTCCCTTATGAGATAATGCCTCACATAGCAAATGTGTACAGTGCGAGCTGAAAATGCATTTTCAGCACTAAAAAACCAAACTTTTATAACAGCTAAACCAAACGTTTCCAATGTAAATTTCCACCTTTATATAGTGTAAAAAGACATCCTGAAGCCTGGGCAGTCATTAATTTGATTGTCCAATATTTCCCTTATGAGATAATGCCTCTCATAGCAAATGTGTACAGCGCGAGCTGAAAATGCATTTACAGCACTAAAAAACCAAACTTTTATAACAGCTAAACCAAACGTTTCCAATGTAAATTTCCACCTTTATATAGTGTAGAAAGGCATCCTGAAGCCTGGAAAGTCATTAATTTGATTGTCCAGTATTTCCTTCATGAGATATTGCAACACTTAGAAAAAGTGTACAGCGCCAGTAGACAATGAATTTTCAGCACTAAAAAAACGATACTTCATTAACAGCTAAACTAAACGTTTCCAATGTAAATTTCCACCTTTATATAGTGTAAAAAGACATCCTGAAGCCTGGGCAGTCATTAATTTGATTGTCCAATATTTCCCTTATGAGATAATGCCTCTCATAGCAAATGTGTACAGCGCGAGCTGAAAATGCATTTACAGCACTAAAAAACCAAACTTTTATAACAGCTAAACCAAACGTTTCCAATGTAAATTTCCACCTTTATATAGTGTAGAAAGGCATCCTGGAGCCTGGAACGTCATTAATTTGATTGTCCAGTATTTCCTTCATGAGATATTGCAACACTTAGAAAAAGTGTACAGCGCCAGCAGACAATGAATTTTCAGCACTAAAAAAACCAAACTTTTATAACAGCTAAACCAAACGTTTCCAATGTAAATTTCCACCTTTATATAGTGTAAAAAGACATCCTGAAGCCTGGGCAGTCATTAATTTGATTGTCCAGTATTTCCCTTATGAGATAATGCCTCACATAGCAAATGTGTACAGCGCGAGCTGAAAATGCATTTACAGCACTAAAAAAACAAACTTTTATAACAGCTAAACCAAACGTTTCCAATGTAAATTTCCACCTTTATATAGTGTAGAAAGGCATCCTGAAGCCTGGAAAGTCATTAATTTGATTGTCCAGTATTTCCTACATGAGATATTGCAAAACTTAGAAAAAGTGTACAGCGCCAGCAGACAATGAATTTTCAGCACTAAAAAAACGAAACTTCATTAACAGCTAAACCAAACGTTTCCAATGTAAATTTCCACATTTATAGAGTGTAAAAAGGCATCCTGAAGCCTGGGAAGTCATTAATTTGATTGTCCAGTATTTCCCTTATGAGATAATGCCTCACATAGCAAATGTGTACAGTGCGAGCTGAAAATGCATTTTCAGCACTAAAAAAACAAACTTTTATAACAGCTAAACCAAACGTTTCCAATGTAAATTTCCACCTTTATATAGTGTAAAAAGACATCCTGAAGCCTGGGCAGTCATTAATTTGATTGTCCAATATTTCCCTTATGAGATAATGCCTCTCATAGCAAATGTGTACAGCGCGAGCTGAAAATGCATTTTCAGCACTAAAAAACCAAACTTTTATAACAGCTAAACCAAACGTTTCAAATGTAAATTTCCACCTTTATATAGTGTAAAAAGACATCCTGAAGCCTGGGCAGTCATTAATTTGATTGTCCAATATTTCCCTTATGAGATAATGCCTCTCATAGCAAATGTGTACAGTGCGAGCTGAAAATGCATTTACAGCACTAAAAAAACAAACTTTTATAACAGCTAAACCAAACGTTTCCAATGTAAATTTCCACCTTTATATAGTGTAAAAAGACATCCTGAAGCCTGGGCAGTCATTAATTTGATTGTCCAATATTTCCCTTATGAGATAATGCCTCTCATAGCAAATGTGTACAGTGCGAGCTGAAAATGCATTTACAGCACTAAAAAAACAAACTTTTATAACAGCTAAACCAAACGTTTCCAATGTAAATTTCCACCTTTATATAGTGTAAAAAGACATCCTGAAGCCTGGGCAGTCATTAATTTGATTGTCCAATATTTCCCTTATGAGATAATGCCTCTCATAGCAAATGTGTACAGCGCGAGCTGAAAATGCATTTACAGCACTAAAAAACCAAACTTTTATAACAGCTAAACCAAACGTTTCCAATGTAAATTTCCACCTTTATATAGTGTAGAAAGGCATCCTGAAGCCTGGAAAGTCATTAATTTGATTGTCCAGTATTTCCTTCATGAGATATTGCAACACTTAGAAAAAGTGTACAGCGCCAGCAGACAATGAATTTTCAGCACTAAAAAAACGAAACTTCATTAACAGCTAAACCAAACGTTTCCAATGTAAATTTCCACATTTATAGAGTGTAAAAAGGCATCCTGAAGCCTGGGAAGTCATTAATTTGATTGTCCAGTATTTCCCTTATGAGATAATGCCTCACATAGCAAATGTGTACAGTGCGAGCTGAAAATGCATTTACAGCACTAAAAAAACAAACTTTTATAACAGCTAAACCAAACGTTTCCAATGTAAATTTCCACCTTTATATAGTGTAGAAAGGCATCCTGAAGCCTGGAAAGTCATTAATTTGATTGTCCAGTATTTCCTTCATGAGATATTGCAACACTTAGAAAAAGTGTACAGCGCCAGCCGACAATGAATTTTCAGCACTAAATAAACGAAACTTCATTAACAGCTAAAGTAAACGTTTCCAATGTAAATTTCCACCTTTATATAGTGTAAAAAGACATCCTGAAGCCTGGGCAGTCATTAATTTGATTGTCCAATATTTCCCTTATGAGATAATGCCTCTCATAGCAAATGTGTACAGTGCGAGCTGAAAATGCATTTACAGCACTAAAAAAACAAACTTTTATAACAGCTAAACCAAACGTTTCCAATGTAAATTTCCACCTTTATATAGTGTAAAAAGACATCCTGAAGCCTGGGCAGTCATTAATTTGATTGTCCAATATTTCCCTTATGAGATAATGCCTCTCATAGCAAATGTGTACAGCGCGAGCTGAAAATGCATTTACAGCACTAAAAAACCAAACTTTTATAACAGCTAAACCAAACGTTTCCAATGTAAATTTCCACCTTTATATAGTGTAGAAAGGCATCCTGAAGCCTGGAAAGTCATTAATTTGATTGTCCAGTATTTCCTTCATGAGATATTGCAACACTTAGAAAAAGTGTACAGCGCCAGCAGACAATGAATTTTCAGCACTAAAAAAAACGAAACTTCATTAACAGCTAAACCAAACGTTTCCAATGTAAATTTCCACATTTATAGAGTGTAAAAAGGCATCCTGAAGCCTGGGAAGTCATTAATTTGATTGTCCAGTATTTCCCTTATGAGATAATGCCTCACATAGCAAATGTGTACAGTGCGAGCTGAAAATGCATTTACAGCACTAAAAAAACAAACTTTTATAACAGCTAAACCAAACGTTTCCAATGTAAATTTCCATCTTTATATAGTGTAGAAAGGCATCCTGAAGCCTGGAAAGTCATTAATTTGATTGTCCAGTATTTCCTTCATGAGATATTGCAACACTTAGAAAAAGTGTACAGCGCCAGCAGACAATGAATTTTCAGCACTAAATAAACGAAACTTCATTAACAGCTAAAGTAAACGTTTCCAATGTAAATTTCCACCTTTATATAGTGTAAAAAGACATCCTGAAGCCTGGGCAGTCATTAATTTGATTGTCCAATATTTCCCTTATGAGATAATGCCTCTCATAGCAAATGTGTACAGTGCGAGCTGAAAATGCATTTACAGCACTAAAAAAACAAACTTTTATAACAGCTAAACCAAACGTTTCCAATGTAAATTTCCACCTTTATATAGTGTAAAAAGACATCCTGAAGCCTGGGCAGTCATTAATTTGATTGTCCAATATTTCCCTTATGTGATAATGCCTCTCATAGCAAATGTGTACAGCGCGAGCTGAAAATGCATTTACAGCACTAAAAAACCAAACTTTTATAACAGCTAAACCAAACGTTTCCAATGTAAATTTCCACCTTTATATAGTGTAGAAAGGCATCCTGAAGCCTGGAAAGTCATTAATTTGATTGTCCAGTATTTCCTTCATGAGATATTGCAACACTTAGAAAAAGTGTACAGCGCCAGCAGACAATGAATTTTCAGCACTAAAAAAAACGAAACTTCATTAACAGCTAAACCAAACGTTTCCAATGTAAATTTCCACATTTATAGAGTGTAAAAAGGCATCCTGAAGCCTGGGAAGTCATTAATTTGATTGTCCAGTATTTCCCTTATGAGATAATGCCTCTCATTGCAAATGTGTACAGCGCGAGCTGAAAATGCATTTTCAGCACTAAAAAACCAAACTTTTATAACACCTAAACCAAACGTTTCCAATGTAAATTTCCTCCTTTATATAGTGTAAAAAGACATCCTGAAGCCTGGGCAGTCATTAATTTGATTGTCCAATATTTCCCTTATGAGATAATGCCTCTCATAGCAAATGTGTACAGTGCGAGCTGAAAATGCATTTACAGCACTAAAAAAACAAACTTTTATAACAGCTAAACCAAACGTTTCCAATGTAAATTTCCATCTTTATATAGTGTAGAAAGGCATCCTGAAGCCTGGAAAGTCATTAATTTGATTGTCCAGTATTTCCTTCATGAGATATTGCAACACTTAGAAAAAGTGTACAGCGCCAGCAGACAATGAATTTTCAGCACTAAATAAACGAAACTTCATTAACAGCTAAAGTAAACGTTTCCAATGTAAATTTCCACCTTTATATAGTGTAAAAAGACATCCTGAAGCCTGGGCAGTCATTAATTTGATTGTCCAATATTTCCCTTATGAGATAATGCCTCTCATAGCAAATGTGTACAGTGCGAGCTGAAAATGCATTTACAGCACTAAAAAAACAAACTTTTATAACAGCTAAACCAAACGTTTCCAATGTAAATTTCCACCTTTATATAGTGTAAAAAGACATCCTGAAGCCTGGGCAGTCATTAATTTGATTGTCCAATATTTCCCTTATGTGATAATGCCTCTCATAGCAAATGTGTACAGCGCGAGCTGAAAATGCATTTACAGCACTAAAAAACCAAACTTTTATAACAGCTAAACCAAACGTTTCCAATGTAAATTTCCACCTTTATATAGTGTAGAAAGGCATCCTGAAGCCTGGAAAGTCATTAATTTGATTGTCCAGTATTTCCTTCATGAGATATTGCAACACTTAGAAAAAGTGTACAGCGCCAGCAGACAATGAATTTTCAGCACTAAAAAAAACGAAACTTCATTAACAGCTAAACCAAACGTTTCCAATGTAAATTTCCACATTTATAGAGTGTAAAAAGGCATCCTGAAGCCTGGGAAGTCATTAATTTGATTGTCCAGTATTTCCCTTATGAGATAATGCCTCTCATTGCAAATGTGTACAGCGCGAGCTGAAAATGCATTTTCAGCACTAAAAAACCAAACTTTTATAACACCTAAACCAAACGTTTCCAATGTAAATTTCCTCCTTTATATAGTGTAAAAAGACATCCTGAAGCCTGGGCAGTCATTAATTTGATTGTCCAATATTTCCCTTATGAGATAATGCCTCTCATAGCAAATGTGTACAGTGCGAGCTGAAAATGCATTTACAGCACTAAAAAACCAAACTTTTATAACAGCTAAACCAAACGTTTCCAATGTAAATTTCCACCTTTATATAGTGTAGAAAGGCACCCTGAAGCCTGGAAAGTCATTAATTTGATTGTCCAGTATTTCCTTCATGAGATATTGCAACATTTAGAAAAAGTGTACAGCGCCAGCAGACAATGAATTTTCAGCACTAAAAAAACGAAACTTCATTAACAGCTAAACTAAACGTTTCCAATGTAAATTTCCACCTTTATATAGTGTAAAAAGACATCCTGAAGCCCGGGCAGCCATTAATTTGATTGTCCAATATTTCCCTTATGAGATAATGCCTCTCATAGCAAATGTGTACAGCGCGAGCTGAAAATGCATTTACAGCACTAAAAAACCAAACTTTTATAACAGCTAAACCAAACGTTTCCAATGTAAATTTCCACCTTTATATAGTGTAAAAAGACATCCTGAAGCCTGGGCAGTCATTAATTTGATTGTCCAATATTTCCCTTATGAGATAATGCCTCTCATAGCAAATGTGTACAGCGCGAGCTGAAAATGCATTTACAGCACTAAAAAAACAAACTTTTATAACAGCTAAACCAAACGTTTCCAATGTAAATTTCCACCTTTATATAGTGTAGAAAGGCATCCTGAAGCCTGGAAAGTCATTAATTTGATTGTCCAGTATTTCCTTCATGAGATATTGCAACACTTAGAAAAAGTGTACAGCGCCAGCAGACAATGAATTTTCAGCACTAAAAAAACGAAACTTCATTAACAGCTAAACTAAATGTTTCCAATGTAAATTTCCACCTTTATATAGTGTAAAAAGACATCCTGAAGCCTGGGCAGTCATTAATTTGATTGTCCAATATTTCCCTTATGAGATAATGCCTCTCATAGCAAATGTGTACAGCGCGAGCTGAAAATGCATTTACAGCACTAAAAAACCAAACTTTTATAACAGCTAAACCAAACGTTTCCAATGTAAATTTCCACCTTTATATAGTGTAAAAAGGCATCCTGAAGCCTGGAAAGTCTTTAATTTGATTGTCCAGTATTTCCTTCATGAGATATTGCAACACTTAGAAAAAGTGTACAGCGCCAGCAGACAATGAATTTCCAGCACTAAAAAAACGAAACTTCATTAACAGCTAAACTAAACGTTTCCAATGTAAATTTCCACCTTTATATAGTGTAAAAAGACATCCTGAAGCCTGGGCAGTCATTAATTTGATTGTCCAATATTTCCCTTATGAGATAATGCCTCTCATAGCAAATGTGTACAGCGCGAGCTGAAAATGCATTTACAGCACTAAAAAACCAAACTTTTATAACAGCTAAACCAAACGTTTCCAATGTAAATTTCCACCTTTATATAGTGTAGAAAGGCATCCTGAAGCCTGGAAAGTCAATAATTTGATTGTCCAGTATTTCCTTCATGAGATATTGCAACACTTAGAAAAAGTGTACAGCGCCAGCAGACAATGAATTTTCAGCACTAAAAAAACGAAACTTCATTAACAGCTAAACTAAATGTTTCCAATGTAAATTTCCACCTTTATATAGTGTAAAAAGACATCCTGAAGCCTGGGCAGTCATTAATTTGATTGTCCAATATTTCCCTTATGAGATAATGCCTCTCATAGCAAATGTGTACAGCGCGAGCTGAAAATGCATTTACAGCACTAAAAAACCAAACTTTTATAACAGCTAAACCAAACGTTTCCAATGTAAATTTCCACCTTTATATAGTGTAGAAAGGCATCCTGAAGCCTGGAAAGTCATTAATTTGATTGTCCAGTATTTCCTTCATGAGATATTGCAACACTTAGAAAAAGTGTACAGCGCCAGCAGACAATGAATTTTCAGCACTAAAAAAAACGAAACTTCATTAACAGCTAAACCAAACGTTTCCAATGTAAATTTCCACATTTATAGAGTGTAAAAAGGCATCCTGAAGCCTGGGAAGTCATTAATTTGATTGTCCAGTATTTCCCTTATGAGATAATGCCTCACATAGCAAATGTGTACAGTGCGAGCTGAAAATGCATTTACAGCACTAAAAAAACAAACTTTTATAACAGCTAAACCAAACGTTTCCAATGTAAATTTCCATCTTTATATAGTGTAGAAAGGCATCCTGAAGCCTGGAAAGTCATTAATTTGATTGTCCAGTATTTCCTTCATGAGATATTGCAACACTTAGAAAAAGTGTACAGCGCCAGCAGACAATGAATTTTCAGCACTAAATAAACGAAACTTCATTAACAGCTAAAGTAAACGTTTCCAATGTAAATTTCCACCTTTATATAGTGTAAAAAGACATCCTGAAGCCTGGGCAGTCATTAATTTGATTGTCCAATATTTCCCTTATGAGATAATGCCTCTCATAGCAAATGTGTACAGTGCGAGCTGAAAATGCATTTACAGCACTAAAAAAACAAACTTTTATAACAGCTAAACCAAACGTTTCCAATGTAAATTTCCACCTTTATATAGTGTAAAAAGACATCCTGAAGCCTGGGCAGTCATTAATTTGATTGTCCAATATTTCCCTTATGTGATAATGCCTCTCATAGCAAATGTGTACAGCGCGAGCTGAAAATGCATTTACAGCACTAAAAAACCAAACTTTTATAACAGCTAAACCAAACGTTTCCAATGTAAATTTCCACCTTTATATAGTGTAGAAAGGCATCCTGAAGCCTGGAAAGTCATTAATTTGATTGTCCAGTATTTCCTTCATGAGATATTGCAACACTTAGAAAAAGTGTACAGCGCCAGCAGACAATGAATTTTCAGCACTAAAAAAAACGAAACTTCATTAACAGCTAAACCAAACGTTTCCAATGTAAATTTCCACATTTATAGAGTGTAAAAAGGCATCCTGAAGCCTGGGAAGTCATTAATTTGATTGTCCAGTATTTCCCTTATGAGATAATGCCTCTCATTGCAAATGTGTACAGCGCGAGCTGAAAATGCATTTTCAGCACTAAAAAACCAAACTTTTATAACACCTAAACCAAACGTTTCCAATGTAAATTTCCTCCTTTATATAGTGTAAAAAGACATCCTGAAGCCTGGGCAGTCATTAATTTGATTGTCCAATATTTCCCTTATGAGATAATGCCTCTCATAGCAAATGTGTACAGTGCGAGCTGAAAATGCATTTACAGCACTAAAAAACCAAACTTTTATAACAGCTAAACCAAACGTTTCCAATGTAAATTTCCACCTTTATATAGTGTAGAAAGGCACCCTGAAGCCTGGAAAGTCATTAATTTGATTGTCCAGTATTTCCTTCATGAGATATTGCAACATTTAGAAAAAGTGTACAGCGCCAGCAGACAATGAATTTTCAGCACTAAAAAAACGAAACTTCATTAACAGCTAAACTAAACGTTTCCAATGTAAATTTCCACCTTTATATAGTGTAAAAAGACATCCTGAAGCCCGGGCAGCCATTAATTTGATTGTCCAATATTTCCCTTATGAGATAATGCCTCTCATAGCAAATGTGTACAGCGCGAGCTGAAAATGCATTTACAGCACTAAAAAACCAAACTTTTATAACAGCTAAACCAAACGTTTCCAATGTAAATTTCCACCTTTATATAGTGTAAAAAGACATCCTGAAGCCTGGGCAGTCATTAATTTGATTGTCCAATATTTCCCTTATGAGATAATGCCTCTCATAGCAAATGTGTACAGCGCGAGCTGAAAATGCATTTACAGCACTAAAAAAACAAACTTTTATAACAGCTAAACCAAACGTTTCCAATGTAAATTTCCACCTTTATATAGTGTAGAAAGGCATCCTGAAGCCTGGAAAGTCATTAATTTGATTGTCCAGTATTTCCTTCATGAGATATTGCAACACTTAGAAAAAGTGTACAGCGCCAGCAGACAATGAATTTTCAGCACTAAAAAAACGAAACTTCATTAACAGCTAAACTAAATGTTTCCAATGTAAATTTCCACCTTTATATAGTGTAAAAAGACATCCTGAAGCCTGGGCAGTCATTAATTTGATTGTCCAATATTTCCCTTATGAGATAATGCCTCTCATAGCAAATGTGTACAGCGCGAGCTGAAAATGCATTTACAGCACTAAAAAACCAAACTTTTATAACAGCTAAACCAAACGTTTCCAATGTAAATTTCCACCTTTATATAGTGTAAAAAGGCATCCTGAAGCCTGGAAAGTCTTTAATTTGATTGTCCAGTATTTCCTTCATGAGATATTGCAACACTTAGAAAAAGTGTACAGCGCCAGCAGACAATGAATTTCCAGCACTAAAAAAACGAAACTTCATTAACAGCTAAACTAAACGTTTCCAATGTAAATTTCCACCTTTATATAGTGTAAAAAGACATCCTGAAGCCTGGGCAGTCATTAATTTGATTGTCCAATATTTCCCTTATGAGATAATGCCTCTCATAGCAAATGTGTACAGCGCGAGCTGAAAATGCATTTACAGCACTAAAAAACCAAACTTTTATAACAGCTAAACCAAACGTTTCCAATGTAAATTTCCACCTTTATATAGTGTAGAAAGGCATCCTGAAGCCTGGAAAGTCAATAATTTGATTGTCCAGTATTTCCTTCATGAGATATTGCAACACTTAGAAAAAGTGTACAGCGCCAGCAGACAATGAATTTTCAGCACTAAAAAAACGAAACTTCATTAACAGCTAAACCAAACGTTTCCAATGTAAATTTCCACATTTATAGAGTGTAAAAAGGCATCCTGAAGCCTGGGAAGTCATTAATTTGATTGTCCAGTATTTCCCTTATGAGATAATGCCTCACATAGCAAATGTGTACAGTGCGAGCTGAAAATGCATTTTCAGCACTAAAAAAACAAACTTTTATAACAGCTAAACCAAACGTTTCCAATGTAAATTTCCACCTTTATATAGTGTAAAAAGACATCCTGAAGCCTGGGCAGTCATTAATTTGATTGTCCAGTATTTCCCTTATGAGATAATGCCTCACATAGCAAATGTGTACAGCGCGAGCTGAAAATGCATTTACAGCACTAAAAAAACAAACTTTTATAACAGCTAAACCAAACGTTTCCAATGTAAATTTCCACATTTATAGAGTGTAAAAATGCATCCTGAAGCCTGGGAAGTCATTAATTTGATTGTCCAGTATTTCCCTTATGAGATAATGCCTCACATAGCAAATGTGTACAGTGCGAGCTGAAAATGCATTTTCAGCACTAAAAAACCAAACTTTTATAACAGCTAAACCAAACGTTTCCAATGTAAATTTCCACCTTTATATAGTGTAGAAAGGCATCCTGAAGCCTGGAAAGTCATTAATTTGATTGTCCAGTATTTCCTTCATGAGATATTGCAACACTTAGAAAAAGTGTACAGCGCCAGCAGACAATGAATTTTCAGCACTAAAAAAACGAAACTTCATTAACAGCTAAACCAAACGTTTCCAATGTAAATTTCCACATTTATAGAGTGTAAAAAGGCATCCTGAAGCCTGGGAAGTCATTAATTTGATTGTCCAGTATTTCCCTTATGAGATAATGCCTCACATAGCAAATGTGTACAGTGCGAGCCGAAAATGCATTTACAGCACTAAAAAAACAAACTTTTATAACAGCTAAACCAAACGTTTCCAATGTAAATTTCCACCTTTATATAGTGTAGAAAGGCATCCTGAAGCCTGGAAAGTCATTAATTTGATTGTCCAGTATTTCCTTCATGAGATATTGCAACACTTAGAAAAAGTGTACAGCGCCAGCAGACAATGAATTTTCAGCACTAAATAAACGAAACTTCATTAACAGCTAAAGTAAACGTTTCCAATGTAAATTTCCACCTTTATATAGTGTAAAAAGACATCCTGAAGCCTGGGCAGTCATTAATTTGATTGTCCAATATTTCCCTTATGAGATAATGCCTCTCATAGCAAATGTGTACAGTGCGAGCTGAAAATGCATTTACAGCACTAAAAAAACAAACTTTTATAACAGCTAAACCAAACGTTTCCAATGTAAATTTCCACCTTTATATAGTGTAAAAAGACATCCTGAAGCCTGGGCAGTCATTAATTTGATTGTCCAATATTTCCCTTATGAGATAATGCCTCTCATAGCAAATGTGTACAGCGCGAGCTGAAAATGCATTTACAGCACTAAAAAACCAAACTTTTATAACAGCTAAACCAAACGTTTCCAATGTAAATTTCCACCTTTATATAGTGTAGAAAGGCATCCTGAAGCCTGGAAAGTCATTAATTTGATTGTCCAGTATTTCCTTCATGAGATATTGCAACACTTAGAAAAAGTGTACAGCGCCAGCAGACAATGAATTTTCAGCACTAAAAAAACGAAACTTCATTAACAGCTAAACCAAACGTTTCCAATGTAAATTTCCACATTTATAGAGTGTAAAAAGGCATCCTGAAGCCTGGGAAGTCATTAATTTGATTGTCCAGTATTTCCCTTATGAGATAATGCCTCACATAGCAAATGTGTACAGTGCGAGCTGAAAATGCATTTTCAGCACTAAAAAAACAAACTTTTATAACAGCTAAACCAAACGTTTCCAATGTAAATTTCCACCTTTATATAGTGTAAAAAGACATCCTGAAGCCTGGGCAGTCATTAATTTGATTGTCCAGTATTTCCCTTATGAGATAATGCCTCACATAGCAAATGTGTACAGCGCGAGCTGAAAATGCATTTACAGCACTAAAAAAACAAACTTTTATAACAGCTAAACCAAACGTTTCCAATGTAAATTTCCACATTTATAGAGTGTAAAAATGCATCCTGAAGCCTGGGAAGTCATTAATTTGATTGTCCAGTATTTCCCTTATGAGATAATGCCTCACATAGCAAATGTGTACAGTGCGAGCTGAAAATGCATTTTCAGCACTAAAAAACCAAACTTTTATAACAGCTAAACCAAACGTTTCCAATGTAAATTTCCACCTTTATATAGTGTAGAAAGGCATCCTGAAGCCTGGAAAGTCATTAATTTGATTGTCCAGTATTTCCTTCATGAGATATTGCAACACTTAGAAAAAGTGTACAGCGCCAGCAGACAATGAATTTTCAGCACTAAAAAAACGAAACTTCATTAACAGCTAAACCAAACGTTTCCAATGTAAATTTCCACATTTATAGAGTGTAAAAAGGCATCCTGAAGCCTGGGAAGTCATTAATTTGATTGTCCAGTATTTCCCTTATGAGATAATGCCTCACATAGCAAATGTGTACAGTGCGAGCCGAAAATGCATTTACAGCACTAAAAAAACAAACTTTTATAACAGCTAAACCAAACGTTTCCAATGTAAATTTCCACCTTTATATAGTGTAGAAAGGCATCCTGAAGCCTGGAAAGTCATTAATTTGATTGTCCAGTATTTCCTTCATGAGATATTGCAACACTTAGAAAAAGTGTACAGCGCCAGCAGACAATGAATTTTCAGCACTAAATAAACGAAACTTCATTAACAGCTAAAGTAAACGTTTCCAATGTAAATTTCCACCTTTATATAGTGTAAAAAGACATCCTGAAGCCTGGGCAGTCATTAATTTGATTGTCCAATATTTCCCTTATGAGATAATGCCTCTCATAGCAAATGTGTACAGTGCGAGCTGAAAATGCATTTACAGCACTAAAAAAACAAACTTTTATAACAGCTAAACCAAACGTTTCCAATGTAAATTTCCACCTTTATATAGTGTAAAAAGACATCCTGAAGCCTGGGCAGTCATTAATTTGATTGTCCAATATTTCCCTTATGAGATAATGCCTCTCATAGCAAATGTGTACAGCGCGAGCTGAAAATGCATTTACAGCACTAAAAAACCAAACTTTTATAACAGCTAAACCAAACGTTTCCAATGTAAATTTCCACCTTTATATAGTGTAGAAAGGCATCCTGAAGCCTGGAAAGTCATTAATTTGATTGTCCAGTATTTCCTTCATGAGATATTGCAACACTTAGAAAAAGTGTACAGCGCCAGCAGACAATGAATTTTCAGCACTAAAAAAAACGAAACTTCATTAACAGCTAAACCAAACGTTTCCAATGTAAATTTCCACATTTATAGAGTGTAAAAAGGCATCCTGAAGCCTGGGAAGTCATTAATTTGATTGTCCAGTATTTCCCTTATGAGATAATGCCTCACATAGCAAATGTGTACAGTGCGAGCTGAAAATGCATTTACAGCACTAAAAAAACAAACTTTTATAACAGCTAAACCAAACGTTTCCAATGTAAATTTCCATCTTTATATAGTGTAGAAAGGCATCCTGAAGCCTGGAAAGTCATTAATTTGATTGTCCAGTATTTCCTTCATGAGATATTGCAACACTTAGAAAAAGTGTACAGCGCCAGCAGACAATGAATTTTCAGCACTAAATAAACGAAACTTCATTAACAGCTAAAGTAAACGTTTCCAATGTAAATTTCCACCTTTATATAGTGTAAAAAGACATCCTGAAGCCTGGGCAGTCATTAATTTGATTGTCCAATATTTCCCTTATGAGATAATGCCTCTCATAGCAAATGTGTACAGTGCGAGCTGAAAATGCATTTACAGCACTAAAAAAACAAACTTTTATAACAGCTAAACCAAACGTTTCCAATGTAAATTTCCACCTTTATATAGTGTAAAAAGACATCCTGAAGCCTGGGCAGTCATTAATTTGATTGTCCAATATTTCCCTTATGAGATAATGCCTCTCATAGCAAATGTGTACAGCGCGAGCTGAAAATGCATTTACAGCACTAAAAAACCAAACTTTTATAACAGCTAAACCAAACGTTTCCAATGTAAATTTCCACCTTTATATAGTGTAGAAAGGCATCCTGAAGCCTGGAAAGTCATTAATTTGATTGTCCAGTATTTCCTTCATGAGATATTGCAACACTTAGAAAAAGTGTACAGCGCCAGCAGACAATGAATTTTCAGCACTAAAAAAAACGAAACTTCATTAACAGCTAAACCAAACGTTTCCAATGTAAATTTCCACATTTATAGAGTGTAAAAAGGCATCCTGAAGCCTGGGAAGTCATTAATTTGATTGTCCAGTATTTCCCTTATGAGATAATGCCTCTCATTGCAAATGTGTACAGCGCGAGCTGAAAATGCATTTTCAGCACTAAAAAACCAAACTTTTATAACACCTAAACCAAACGTTTCCAATGTAAATTTCCTCCTTTATATAGTGTAAAAAGACATCCTGAAGCCTGGGCAGTCATTAATTTGATTGTCCAATATTTCCCTTATGAGATAATGCCTCTCATAGCAAATGTGTACAGCGCGAGCTGAAAATGCATTTACAGCACTAAAAAACCAAACTTTTATAACAGCTAAACCAAACGTTTCCAATGTAAATTTCCACCTTTATATAGTGTAGAAAGGCACCCTGAAGCCTGGAAAGTCATTAATTTGATTGTCCAGTATTTCCTTCATGAGATATTGCAACATTTAGAAAAAGTGTACAGCGCCAGCAGACAATGAATTTTCAGCACTAAAAAAACGAAACTTCATTAACAGCTAAACTAAACGTTTCCAATGTAAATTTCCACCTTTATATAGTGTAAAAAGACATCCTGAAGCCCGGGCAGCCATTAATTTGATTGTCCAATATTTCCCTTATGAGATAATGCCTCTCATAGCAAATGTGTACAGCGCGAGCTGAAAATGCATTTACAGCACTAAAAAACCAAACTTTTATAACAGCTAAACCAAACGTTTCCAATGTAAATTTCCACCTTTATATAGTGTAAAAAGACATCCTGAAGCCTGGGCAGTCATTAATTTGATTGTCCAATATTTCCCTTATGAGATAATGCCTCTCATAGCAAATGTGTACAGCGCGAGCTGAAAATGCATTTACAGCACTAAAAAAACAAACTTTTATAACAGCTAAACCAAACGTTTCCAATGTAAATTTCCACCTTTATATAGTGTAGAAAGGCATCCTGAAGCCTGGAAAGTCATTAATTTGATTGTCCAGTATTTCCTTCATGAGATATTGCAACACTTAGAAAAAGTGTACAGCGCCAGCAGACAATGAATTTTCAGCACTAAAAAAACGAAACTTCATTAACAGCTAAACTAAATGTTTCCAATGTAAATTTCCACCTTTATATAGTGTAAAAAGACATCCTGAAGCCTGGGCAGTCATTAATTTGATTGTCCAATATTTCCCTTATGAGATAATGCCTCTCATAGCAAATGTGTACAGCGCGAGCTGAAAATGCATTTACAGCACTAAAAAACCAAACTTTTATAACAGCTAAACCAAACGTTTCCAATGTAAATTTCCACCTTTATATAGTGTAAAAAGGCATCCTGAAGCCTGGAAAGTCTTTAATTTGATTGTCCAGTATTTCCTTCATGAGATATTGCAACACTTAGAAAAAGTGTACAGCGCCAGCAGACAATGAATTTCCAGCACTAAAAAAACGAAACTTCATTAACAGCTAAACTAAACGTTTCCAATGTAAATTTCCACCTTTATATAGTGTAAAAAGACATCCTGAAGCCTGGGCAGTCATTAATTTGATTGTCCAATATTTCCCTTATGAGATAATGCCTCTCATAGCAAATGTGTACAGCGCGAGCTGAAAATGCATTTACAGCACTAAAAAACCAAACTTTTATAACAGCTAAACCAAACGTTTCCAATGTAAATTTCCACCTTTATATAGTGTAGAAAGGCATCCTGAAGCCTGGAAAGTCATTAATTTGATTGTCCAGTATTTCCTTCATGAGATATTGCAACACTTAGAAAAAGTGTACAGCGCCAGCAGACAATGAATTTTCAGCACTAAAAAAACGAAACTTCATTAACAGCTAAACCAAACGTTTCCAATGTAAATTTCCACATTTATAGAGTGTAAAAAGGCATCCTGAAGCCTGGGAAGTCATTAATTTGATTGTCCAGTATTTCCCTTATGAGATAATGCCTCACATAGCAAATGTGTACAGTGCGAGCTGAAAATGCATTTTCAGCACTAAAAAAACAAACTTTTATAACAGCTAAACCAAACGTTTCCAATGTAAATTTCCACCTTTATATAGTGTAAAAAGACATCCTGAAGCCTGGGCAGTCATTAATTTGATTGTCCAGTATTTCCCTTATGAGATAATGCCTCACATAGCAAATGTGTACAGCGCGAGCTGAAAATGCATTTACAGCACTAAAAAAACAAACTTTTATAACAGCTAAACCAAACGTTTCCAATGTAAATTTCCACATTTATAGAGTGTAAAAATGCATCCTGAAGCCTGGGAAGTCATTAATTTGATTGTCCAGTATTTCCCTTATGAGATAATGCCTCACATAGCAAATGTGTACAGTGCGAGCTGAAAATGCATTTTCAGCACTAAAAAAACAAACTTTTATAACAGCTAAACCAAACGTTTCCAATGTAAATTTCCACCTTTATATAGTGTAGAAAGGCATCCTGAAGCCTGGAAAGTCATTAATTTGATTGTCCAGTATTTCCTTCATGAGATATTGCAACACTTAGAAAAAGTGTACAGCGCCAGCAGACAATGAATTTTCAGCACTAAAAAAACGAAACTTCATTAACAGCTAAACCAAACGTTTCCAATGTAAATTTCCACATTTATAGAGTGTAAAAAGGCATCCTGAAGCCTGGGAAGTCATTAATTTGATTGTCCAGTATTTCCCTTATGAGATAATGCCTCACATAGCAAATGTGTACAGTGCGAGCTGAAAATGCATTTTCAGCACTAAAAAAACAAACTTTTATAACAGCTAAACCAAACGTTTCCAATGTAAATTTCCACCTTTATATAGTGTAAAAAGACATCCTGAAGCCTGGGCAGTCATTAATTTGATTGTCCAGTATTTCCCTTATGAGATAATGCCTCACATAGCAAATGTGTACAGCGCGAGCTGAAAATGCATTTACAGCACTAAAAAAACAAACTTTTATAACAGCTAAACCAAACGTTTCCAATGTAAATTTCCACATTTATAGAGTGTAAAAATGCATCCTGAAGCCTGGGAAGTCATTAATTTGATTGTCCAGTATTTCCCTTATGAGATAATGCCTCACATAGCAAATGTGTACAGTGCGAGCTGAAAATGCATTTTCAGCACTAAAAAACCAAACTTTTATAACAGCTAAACCAAACGTTTCCAATGTAAATTTCCACCTTTATATAGTGTAAAAAGACATCCTGAAGCCTGGGCAGTCATTAATTTGATTGTCCAATATTTCCCTTATGAGATAATGCCTCTCATAGCAAATGTGTACAGCGCGAGCTGAAAATGCATTTACAGCACTAAAAAAACAAACTTTTATAACAGCTAAACCAAACGTTTCCAATGTAAATTTCCACCTTTATATAGTGTAGAAAGGCATCCTGGAGCCTGGAAAGTCATTAATTTGATTGTCCAGTATTTCCTTCATGAGATATTGCAACACTTAGAAAAAGTGTACAGCGCCAGCAGACAATGAATTTTCAGCACTAAAAAAACCAAACTTTTATAACAGCTAAACCAAACGTTTCCAATGTAAATTTTCACCTTTATATAGTGTAAAAAGACATCCTGAAGCCTGGGCAGTCATTAATTTGATTGTCCAGTATTTCCCTTATGAGATAATGCCTCACATAGCAAATGTGTACAGCGCGAGCTGAAAATGCATTTACAGCACTAAAAAACCAAACTTTTATAACAGCTAAACCAAACGTTTCCAATGTAAATTTCCACCTTTATATAGTGTAAAAAGACATCCTGAAGCCTGGGCAGTCATTAATTTGATTGTCCAATATTTCCCTTATGAGATAATGCCTCTCATAGCAAATGTGTACAGCGCGAGCTGAAAATGCATTTACAGCACTAAAAAAACAAACTTTTATAACAGCTAAACCAAACGTTTCCAATGTAAATTTCCACCTTTATATAGTGTAGAAAGGCATCCTGGAGCCTGGAAAGTCATTAATTTGATTGTCCAGTATTTCCTTCATGAGATATTGCAACACTTAGAAAAAGTGTACAGCGCCAGTAGACAATGAATTTTCAGCACTAAAAAAACGAAACTTCATTAACAGCTAAACTAAACGTTTCCAATGTAAATTTCCACCTTTATATAGTGTAAAAAGACATCCTGAAGCCTGGGCAGTCAATAATTTGATTGTCCAATATTTCCCTTATGAGATAATGCCTCTCATAGCAAATGTGTACAGCGCGAGCTGAAAATGCATTTACAGCACTAAAAAACCAAACTTTTATAACAGCTAAACCAAACGTTTCCAATGTAAATTTCCACCTTTATATAGTGTAGAAAGGCATCCTGGAGCCTGGAAAGTCATTAATTTGATTGTCCAGTATTTCCTTCATGAGATATTGCAACACTTAGAAAAAGTGTACAGCGCCAGCAGACAATGAATTTTCAGCACTAAAAAAACCAAACTTTTATAACAGCTAAACCAAACGTTTCCAATGTAAATTTTCACCTTTATATAGTGTAAAAAGACATCCTGAAGCCTGGGCAGTCATTAATTTGATTGTCCAGTATTTCCCTTATGAGATAATGCCTCACATAGCAAATGTGTACAGCGCGAGCTGAAAATGCATTTACAGCACTAAAAAAACAAACTTTTATAACAGCTAAACCAAACGTTTCCAATGTAAATTTCCACCTTTATATAGTGTAGAAAGGCATCCTGAAGCCTGGAAAGTCATTAATTTGATTGTCCAGTATTTCCTACATGAGATATTGCAAAACTTAGAAAAAGTGTACAGCGCCAGCAGACAATGAATTTTCAGCACTAAAAAAACGAAACTTCATTAACAGCTAAACCAAACGTTTCCAATGTAAATTTCCACATTTATAGAGTGTAAAAAGGCATCCTGAAGCCTGGGAAGTCATTAATTTGATTGTCCAGTATTTCCCTTATGAGATAATGCCTCACATAGCAAATGTGTACAGTGCGAGCTGAAAATGCATTTTCAGCACTAAAAAACCAAACTTATATAACACCTAAACCAAACGTTTCCAATGTAAATTTCCACCTTTATATAGTGTAAAAAGACATCCTGAAGCCTGGGCAGTCATTAATTTGATTGTCCAATATTTCCCTTATGAGATAATGCCTCTCATAGCAAATGTGTACAGCGCGAGCTGAAAATGCATTTACAGCACTAAAAAACCAAACTTTTATAACAGCTAAACCAAACGTTTCCAATGTAAATTTCCACCTTTATATAGTGTAAAAAGACATCCTGAAGCCTGGGCAGTCATTAATTTGATTGTCCAATATTTCCCTTATGAGATAATGCCTCTCATAGCAAATGTGTACAGCGCGAGCTGAAAATGCATTTTCAGCACTAAAAAACCAAACTTTTATAACAGCTAAACCAAACGTTTCAAATGTAAATTTCCACCTTTATATAGTGTAAAAAGACATCCTGAAGCCTGGGCAGTCATTAATTTGATTGTCCAATATTTCCCTTATGAGATAATGCCTCTCATAGCAAATGTGTAAAGTGCGAGCTGAAAATGCATTTACAGCACTAAAAAAACAAACTTTTATAACAGCTAAACCAAACGTTTCCAATGTAAATTTCCACCTTTATATAGTGTAAAAAGACATCCTGAAGCCTGGGCAGTCATTAATTTGATTGTCCAATATTTCCCTTATGAGATAATGCCTCTCATAGCAAATGTGTACAGTGCGAGCTGAAAATGCATTTACAGCACTAAAAAAACAAACTTTTATAACAGCTAAACCAAACGTTTCCAATGTAAATTTCCACCTTTATATAGTGTAAAAAGACATCCTGAAGCCTGGGCAGTCATTAATTTGATTGTCCAATATTTCCCTTATGAGATAATGCCTCTCATAGCAAATGTGTACAGCGCGAGCTGAAAATGCATTTACAGCACTAAAAAACCAAACTTTTATAACAGCTAAACCAAACGTTTCCAATGTAAATTTCCACCTTTATATAGTGTAGAAAGGCATCCTGAAGCCTGGAAAGTCATTAATTTGATTGTCCAGTATTTCCTTCATGAGATATTGCAACACTTAGAAAAAGTGTACAGCGCCAGCAGACAATGAATTTTCAGCACTAAAAAAACGAAACTTCATTAACAGCTAAACCAAACGTTTCCAATGTAAATTTCCACATTTATAGAGTGTAAAAAGGCATCCTGAAGCCTGGGAAGTCATTAATTTGATTGTCCAGTATTTCCCTTATGAGATAATGCCTCACATAGCAAATGTGTACAGTGCGAGCTGAAAATGCATTTACAGCACTAAAAAAACAAACTTTTATAACAGCTAAACCAAACGTTTCCAATGTAAATTTCCACCTTTATATAGTGTAGAAAGGCATCCTGAAGCCTGGAAAGTCATTAATTTGATTGTCCAGTATTTCCTTCATGAGATATTGCAACACTTAGAAAAAGTGTACAGCGCCAGCAGACAATGAATTTTCAGCACTAAATAAACGAAACTTCATTAACAGCTAAAGTAAACGTTTCCAATGTAAATTTCCACCTTTATATAGTGTAAAAAGACATCCTGAAGCCTGGGCAGTCATTAATTTGATTGTCCAATATTTCCCTTATGAGATAATGCCTCTCATAGCAAATGTGTACAGCGCGAGCTGAAAATGCATTTACAGCACTAAAAAACCAAACTTTTATAACAGCTAAACCAAACGTTTCCAATGTAAATTTCCACCTTTATATAGTGTAGAAAGGCATCCTGAAGCCTGGAAAGTCATTAATTTGATTGTCCAGTATTTCCTTCATGAGATATTGCAACACTTAGAAAAAGTGTACAGCGCCAGCAGACAATGAATTTTCAGCACTAAAAAAACGAAACTTCATTAACAGCTAAACCAAACGTTTCCAATGTAAATTTCCACATTTATAGAGTGTAAAAAGGCATCCTGAAGCCTGGGAAGTCATTAATTTGATTGTCCAGTATTTCCCTTATGAGATAATGCCTCACATAGCAAATGTGTACAGTGCGAGCTGAAAATGCATTTTCAACACTAAAAAACCAAACTTATATAACACCTAAACCAAACGTTTCCAATGTAAATTTCCACCTTTATATAGTGTAAAAAGACATCCTGAAGCCTGGGCAGTCATTAATTTGATTGTCCAGTATTTCCCTTATGAGATAATGCCTCACATAGCAAATGTGTACAGCGCGAGCTGAAAATGCATTTACAGCACTAAAAAAACAAACTTTTATAACAGCTAAACCAAACGTTTCCAATGTAAATTTCCACCTTTATATAGTGTAGAAAGGCATCCTGAAGCCTGGAAAGTCATTAATTTGATTGTCCAGTATTTCCTACATGAGATATTGCAAAACTTAGAAAAAGTGTACAGCGCCAGCAGACAATGAATTTTCAGCACTAAAAAAACGAAACTTCATTAACAGCTAAACCAAACGTTTCCAATGTAAATTTCCACATTTATAGAGTGTAAAAAGGCATCCTGAAGCCTGGGAAGTCATTAATTTGATTGTCCAGTATTTCCCTTATGAGATAATGCCTCACATAGCAAATGTGTACAGTGCGAGCTGAAAATGCATTTTCAGCACTAAAAAACCAAACTTATATAACACCTAAACCAAACGTTTCCAATGTAAATTTCCACCTTTATATAGTGTAAAAAGACATCCTGAAGCCTGGGCAGTCATTAATTTGATTGTCCAATATTTCCCTTATGAGATAATGCCTCTCATAGCAAATGTGTACAGCGCGAGCTGAAAATGCATTTACAGCACTAAAAAACCAAACTTTTATAACAGCTAAACCAAACGTTTCCAATGTAAATTTCCACCTTTATATAGTGTAAAAAGACATCCTGAAGCCTGGGCAGTCATTAATTTGATTGTCCAGTATTTCCCTTATGAGATAATGCCTCACATAGCAAATGTGTACAGCGCGAGCTGAAAATGCATTTACAGCACTAAAAAAACAAACTTTTATAACAGCTAAACCAAACGTTTCCAATGTAAATTTCCACCTTTATATAGTGTAGAAAGGCATCCTGAAGCCTGGAAAGTCATTAATTTGATTGTCCAGTATTTCCTACATGAGATATTGCAAAACTTAGAAAAAGTGTACAGCGCCAGCAGACAATGAATTTTCAGCACTAAAAAAACGAAACTTCATTAACAGCTAAACCAAACGTTTCCAATGTAAATTTCCACATTTATAGAGTGTAAAAAGGCATCCTGAAGCCTGGGAAGTCATTAATTTGATTGTCCAGTATTTCCCTTATGAGATAATGCCTCACATAGCAAATGTGTACAGTGCGAGCTGAAAATGCATTTTCAGCACTAAAAAACCAAACTTATATAACACCTAAACCAAACGTTTCCAATGTAAATTTCCACCTTTATATAGTGTAAAAAGACATCCTGAAGCCTGGGCAGTCATTAATTTGATTGTCCAATATTTCCCTTATGAGATAATGCCTCTCATAGCAAATGTGTACAGCGCGAGCTGAAAATGCATTTACAGCACTAAAAAACCAAACTTTTATAACAGCTAAACCAAACGTTTCCAATGTAAATTTCCACCTTTATATAGTGTAAAAAGACATCCTGAAGCCTGGGCAGTCATTAATTTGATTGTCCAATATTTCCCTTATGAGATAATGCCTCTCATAGCAAATGTGTACAGCGCGAGCTGAAAATGCATTTACAGCACTAAAAAACCAAACTTTTATAACAGCTAAACCAAACGTTTCCAATGTAAATTTCCACCTTTATATAGTGTAGAAAGGCATCCTGGAGCCTGGAAAGTCATTAATTTGATTGTCCAGTATTTCCTTCATGAGATATTGCAACACTTAGAAAAAGTGTACAGCGCCAGCAGACAATGAATTTTCAGCACTAAAAAAACCAAACTTTTATAACAGCTAAACCAAACGTTTCCAATGTAAATTTCCACCTTTATATAGTGTAAAAAGACATCCTGAAGCCTGGGCAGTCATTAATTTGATTGTCCAGTATTTCCCTTATGAGATAATGCCTCACATAGCAAATGTGTACAGCGCGAGCTGAAAATGCATTTACAGCACTAAAAAAACAAACTTTTATAACAGCTAAACCAAACGTTTCCAATGTAAATTTCCACCTTTATATAGTGTAGAAAGGCATCCTGAAGCCTGGAAAGTCATTAATTTGATTGTCCAGTATTTCCTACATGAGATATTGCAAAACTTAGAAAAAGTGTACAGCGCCAGCAGACAATGAATTTTCAGCACTAAAAAAACGAAACTTCATTAACAGCTAAACCAAACGTTTCCAATGTAAATTTCCACATTTATAGAGTGTAAAAAGGCATCCTGAAGCCTGGGAAGTCATTAATTTGATTGTCCAGTATTTCCCTTATGAGATAATGCCTCACATAGCAAATGTGTACAGTGCGAGCTGAAAATGCATTTTCAGCACTAAAAAAACAAACTTATATAACACCTAAACCAAACGTTTCCAATGTAAATTTCCACCTTTATATAGTTTAAAAAGACATCCTGAAGCCTGGGCAGTCATTAATTTGATTGTCCAATATTTCCCTTATGAGATAATGCCTCTCATAGCAAATGTGTACAGCGCGAGCTGAAAATGCATTTACAGCACTAAAAAACCAAACTTTTATAACAGCTAAACCAAACGTTTCCAATGTAAATTTCCACCTTTATATAGTGTAAAAAGACATCCTGAAGCCTGGGCAGTCATTAATTTGATTGTCCAATATTTCCCTTATGAGATAATGCCTCTCATAGCAAATGTGTACAGCGCGAGCTGAAAATGCATTTTCAGCACTAAAAAACCAAACTTTTATAACAGCTAAACCAAACGTTTCAAATGTAAATTTCCACCTTTATATAGTGTAAAAAGACATCCTGAAGCCTGGGCAGTCATTAATTTGATTGTCCAATATTTCCCTTATGAGATAATGCCTCTCATAGCAAATGTGTACAGTGCGAGCTGAAAATGCATTTACAGCACTAAAAAAACAAACTTTTATAACAGCTAAACCAAACGTTTCCAATGTAAATTTCCACCTTTATATAGTGTAAAAAGACATCCTGAAGCCAGGGCAGTCATTAATTTGATTGTCCAATATTTCCCTTATGAGATAATGCCTCTCATAGCAAATGTGTACAGTGCGAGCTGAAAATGCATTTACAGCACTAAAAAAACAAACTTTTATAACAGCTAAACCAAACGTTTCCAATGTAGATTTCCACCTTTATATAGTGTAAAAAGACATCCTGAAGCCTGGGCAGTCATTAATTTGATTGTCCAATATTTCCCTTATGAGATAATGCCTCTCATAGCAAATGTGTACAGCGCGAGCTGAAAATGCATTTACAGCACTAAAAAACCAAACTTTTATAACAGCTAAACCAAACGTTTCCAATGTAAATTTCCACCTTTATATAGTGTAGAAAGGCATCCTGAAGCCTGGAAAGTCATTAATTTGATTGTCCAGTATTTCCTTCATGAGATATTGCAACACTTAGAAAAAGTGTACAGCGCCAGCAGACAATGAATTTTCAGCACTAAAAAAACGAAACTTCATTAACAGCTAAACCAAACGTTTCCAATGTAAATTTCCACATTTATAGAGTGTAAAAAGGCATCCTGAAGCCTGGGAAGTCATTAATTTGATTGTCCAGTATTTCCCTTATGAGATAATGCCTCACATAGCAAATGTGTACAGTGCGAGCTGAAAATGCATTTACAGCACTAAAAAAACAAACTTTTATAACAGCTAAACCAAACGTTTCCAATGTAAATTTCCACCTTTATATAGTGTAGAAAGGCATCCTGAAGCCTGGAAAGTCATTAATTTGATTGTCCAGTATTTCCTTCATGAGATATTGCAACACTTAGAAAAAGTGTACAGCGCCAGCAGACAATGAATTTTCAGCACTAAATAAACGAAACTTCATTAACAGCTAAAGTAAACGTTTCCAATGTAAATTTCCACCTTTATATAGTGTAAAAAGACATCCTGAAGCCTGGGCAGTCATTAATTTGATTGTCCAATATTTCCCTTATGAGATAATGCCTCTCATAGCAAATGTGTACAGTGCGAGCTGAAAATGCATTTACAGCACTAAAAAAACAAACTTTTATAACAGCTAAACCAAACGTTTCCAATGTAAATTTCCACCTTTATATAGTGTAAAAAGACATCCTGAAGCCTGGGCAGTCATTAATTTGATTGTCCAATATTTCCCTTATGAGATAATGCCTCTCATAGCAAATGTGTACAGCGCGAGCTGAAAATGCATTTACAGCACTAAAAAACCAAACTTTTATAACAGCTAAACCAAACGTTTCCAATGTAAATTTCCACCTTTATATAGTGTAGAAAGGCATCCTGAAGCCTGGAAAGTCATTAATTTGATTGTCCAGTATTTCCTTCATGAGATATTGCAACACTTAGAAAAAGTGTACAGCGCCAGCAGACAATGAATTTTCAGCACTAAAAAAAACGAAACTTCATTAACAGCTAAACCAAACGTTTCCAATGTAAATTTCCACATTTATAGAGTGTAAAAAGGCATCCTGAAGCCTGGGAAGTCATTAATTTGATTGTCCAGTATTTCCCTTATGAGATAATGCCTCACATAGCAAATGTGTACAGTGCGAGCTGAAAATGCATTTACAGCACTAAAAAAACAAACTTTTATAACAGCTAAACCAAACGTTTCCAATGTAAATTTCCATCTTTATATAGTGTAGAAAGGCATCCTGAAGCCTGGAAAGTCATTAATTTGATTGTCCAGTATTTCCTTCATGAGATATTGCAACACTTAGAAAAAGTGTACAGCGCCAGCAGACAATGAATTTTCAGCACTAAATAAACGAAACTTCATTAACAGCTAAAGTAAACGTTTCCAATGTAAATTTCCACCTTTATATAGTGTAAAAAGACATCCTGAAGCCTGGGCAGTCATTAATTTGATTGTCCAATATTTCCCTTATGAGATAATGCCTCTCATAGCAAATGTGTACAGTGCGAGCTGAAAATGCATTTACAGCACTAAAAAAACAAACTTTTATAACAGCTAAACCAAACGTTTCCAATGTAAATTTCCACCTTTATATAGTGTAAAAAGACATCCTGAAGCCTGGGCAGTCATTAATTTGATTGTCCAATATTTCCCTTATGAGATAATGCCTCTCATAGCAAATGTGTACAGCGCGAGCTGAAAATGCATTTACAGCACTAAAAAACCAAACTTTTATAACAGCTAAACCAAACGTTTCCAATGTAAATTTCCACCTTTATATAGTGTAGAAAGGCATCCTGAAGCCTGGAAAGTCATTAATTTGATTGTCCAGTATTTCCTTCATGAGATATTGCAACACTTAGAAAAAGTGTACAGCGCCAGCAGACAATGAATTTTCAGCACTAAAAAAAACGAAACTTCATTAACAGCTAAACCAAACGTTTCCAATGTAAATTTCCACATTTATAGAGTGTAAAAAGGCATCCTGAAGCCTGGGAAGTCATTAATTTGATTGTCCAGTATTTCCCTTATGAGATAATGCCTCTCATTGCAAATGTGTACAGCGCGAGCTGAAAATGCATTTTCAGCACTAAAAAACCAAACTTTTATAACACCTAAACCAAACGTTTCCAATGTAAATTTCCTCCTTTATATAGTGTAAAAAGACATCCTGAAGCCTGGGCAGTCATTAATTTGATTGTCCAATATTTCCCTTATGAGATAATGCCTCTCATAGCAAATGTGTACAGTGCGAGCTGAAAATGCATTTACAGCACTAAAAAACCAAACTTTTATAACAGCTAAACCAAACGTTTCCAATGTAAATTTCCACCTTTATATAGTGTAGAAAGGCACCCTGAAGCCTGGAAAGTCATTAATTTGATTGTCCAGTATTTCCTTCATGAGATATTGCAACATTTAGAAAAAGTGTACAGCGCCAGCAGACAATGAATTTTCAGCACTAAAAAAACGAAACTTCATTAACAGCTAAACTAAACGTTTCCAATGTAAATTTCCACCTTTATATAGTGTAAAAAGACATCCTGAAGCCCGGGCAGCCATTAATTTGATTGTCCAATATTTCCCTTATGAGATAATGCCTCTCATAGCAAATGTGTACAGCGCGAGCTGAAAATGCATTTACAGCACTAAAAAACCAAACTTTTATAACAGCTAAACCAAACGTTTCCAATGTAAATTTCCACCTTTATATAGTGTAAAAAGACATCCTGAAGCCTGGGCAGTCATTAATTTGATTGTCCAATATTTCCCTTATGAGATAATGCCTCTCATAGCAAATGTGTACAGCGCGAGCTGAAAATGCATTTACAGCACTAAAAAAACAAACTTTTATAACAGCTAAACCAAACGTTTCCAATGTAAATTTCCACCTTTATATAGTGTAGAAAGGCATCCTGAAGCCTGGAAAGTCATTAATTTGATTGTCCAGTATTTCCTTCATGAGATATTGCAACACTTAGAAAAAGTGTACAGCGCCAGCAGACAATGAATTTTCAGCACTAAAAAAACGAAACTTCATTAACAGCTAAACTAAATGTTTCCAATGTAAATTTCCACCTTTATATAGTGTAAAAAGACATCCTGAAGCCTGGGCAGTCATTAATTTGATTGTCCAATATTTCCCTTATGAGATAATGCCTCTCATAGCAAATGTGTACAGCGCGAGCTGAAAATGCATTTACAGCACTAAAAAACCAAACTTTTATAACAGCTAAACCAAACGTTTCCAATGTAAATTTCCACCTTTATATAGTGTAAAAAGGCATCCTGAAGCCTGGAAAGTCTTTAATTTGATTGTCCAGTATTTCCTTCATGAGATATTGCAACACTTAGAAAAAGTGTACAGCGCCAGCAGACAATGAATTTCCAGCACTAAAAAAACGAAACTTCATTAACAGCTAAACTAAACGTTTCCAATGTAAATTTCCACCTTTATATAGTGTAAAAAGACATCCTGAAGCCTGGGCAGTCATTAATTTGATTGTCCAATATTTCCCTTATGAGATAATGCCTCTCATAGCAAATGTGTACAGCGCGAGCTGAAAATGCATTTACAGCACTAAAAAACCAAACTTTTATAACAGCTAAACCAAACGTTTCCAATGTAAATTTCCACCTTTATATAGTGTAAAAAGGCATCCTGAAGCCTGGAAAGTCTTTAATTTGATTGTCCAGTATTTCCTTCATGAGATATTGCAACACTTAGAAAAAGTGTACAGCGCCAGCAGACAATGAATTTCCAGCACTAAAAAAACGAAACTTCATTAACAGCTAAACTAAACGTTTCCAATGTAAATTTCCACCTTTATATAGTGTAAAAAGACATCCTGAAGCCTGGGCAGTCATTAATTTGATTGTCCAATATTTCCCTTATGAGATAATGCCTCTCATAGCAAATGTGTACAGCGCGAGCTGAAAATGCATTTACAGCACTAAAAAACCAAACTTTTATAACAGCTAAACCAAACGTTTCCAATGTAAATTTCCACCTTTATATAGTGTAGAAAGGCATCCTGAAGCCTGGAAAGTCAATAATTTGATTGTCCAGTATTTCCTTCATGAGATATTGCAACACTTAGAAAAAGTGTACAGCGCCAGCAGACAATGAATTTTCAGCACTAAAAAAACGAAACTTCATTAACAGCTAAACCAAACGTTTCCAATGTAAATTTCCACATTTATAGAGTGTAAAAAGGCATCCTGAAGCCTGGGAAGTCATTAATTTGATTGTCCAGTATTTCCCTTATGAGATAATGCCTCACATAGCAAATGTGTACAGTGCGAGCTGAAAATGCATTTTCAGCACTAAAAAAACAAACTTTTATAACAGCTAAACCAAACGTTTCCAATGTAAATTTCCACCTTTATATAGTGTAAAAAGACATCCTGAAGCCTGGGCAGTCATTAATTTGATTGTCCAGTATTTCCCTTATGAGATAATGCCTCACATAGCAAATGTGTACAGCGCGAGCTGAAAATGCATTTACAGCACTAAAAAAACAAACTTTTATAACAGCTAAACCAAACGTTTCCAATGTAAATTTCCACATTTATAGAGTGTAAAAATGCATCCTGAAGCCTGGGAAGTCATTAATTTGATTGTCCAGTATTTCCCTTATGAGATAATGCCTCACATAGCAAATGTGTACAGTGCGAGCTGAAAATGCATTTTCAGCACTAAAAAACCAAACTTTTATAACAGCTAAACCAAACGTTTCCAATGTAAATTTCCACCTTTATATAGTGTAGAAAGGCATCCTGAAGCCTGGAAAGTCATTAATTTGATTGTCCAGTATTTCCTTCATGAGATATTGCAACACTTAGAAAAAGTGTACAGCGCCAGCAGACAATGAATTTTCAGCACTAAAAAAACGAAACTTCATTAACAGCTAAACCAAACGTTTCCAATGTAAATTTCCACATTTATAGAGTGTAAAAAGGCATCCTGAAGCCTGGGAAGTCATTAATTTGATTGTCCAGTATTTCCCTTATGAGATAATGCCTCACATAGCAAATGTGTACAGTGCGAGCCGAAAATGCATTTACAGCACTAAAAAAACAAACTTTTATAACAGCTAAACCAAACGTTTCCAATGTAAATTTCCACCTTTATATAGTGTAGAAAGGCATCCTGAAGCCTGGAAAGTCATTAATTTGATTGTCCAGTATTTCCTTCATGAGATATTGCAACACTTAGAAAAAGTGTACAGCGCCAGCAGACAATGAATTTTCAGCACTAAATAAACGAAACTTCATTAACAGCTAAAGTAAACGTTTCCAATGTAAATTTCCACCTTTATATAGTGTAAAAAGACATCCTGAAGCCTGGGCAGTCATTAATTTGATTGTCCAATATTTCCCTTATGAGATAATGCCTCTCATAGCAAATGTGTACAGTGCGAGCTGAAAATGCATTTACAGCACTAAAAAAACAAACTTTTATAACAGCTAAACCAAACGTTTCCAATGTAAATTTCCACCTTTATATAGTGTAAAAAGACATCCTGAAGCCTGGGCAGTCATTAATTTGATTGTCCAATATTTCCCTTATGAGATAATGCCTCTCATAGCAAATGTGTACAGCGCGAGCTGAAAATGCATTTACAGCACTAAAAAACCAAACTTTTATAACAGCTAAACCAAACGTTTCCAATGTAAATTTCCACCTTTATATAGTGTAGAAAGGCATCCTGAAGCCTGGAAAGTCATTAATTTGATTGTCCAGTATTTCCTTCATGAGATATTGCAACACTTAGAAAAAGTGTACAGCGCCAGCAGACAATGAATTTTCAGCACTAAAAAAAACGAAACTTCATTAACAGCTAAACCAAACGTTTCCAATGTAAATTTCCACATTTATAGAGTGTAAAAAGGCATCCTGAAGCCTGGGAAGTCATTAATTTGATTGTCCAGTATTTCCCTTATGAGATAATGCCTCACATAGCAAATGTGTACAGTGCGAGCTGAAAATGCATTTACAGCACTAAAAAAACAAACTTTTATAACAGCTAAACCAAACGTTTCCAATGTAAATTTCCATCTTTATATAGTGTAGAAAGGCATCCTGAAGCCTGGAAAGTCATTAATTTGATTGTCCAGTATTTCCTTCATGAGATATTGCAACACTTAGAAAAAGTGTACAGCGCCAGCAGACAATGAATTTTCAGCACTAAATAAACGAAACTTCATTAACAGCTAAAGTAAACGTTTCCAATGTAAATTTCCACCTTTATATAGTGTAAAAAGACATCCTGAAGCCTGGGCAGTCATTAATTTGATTGTCCAATATTTCCCTTATGAGATAATGCCTCTCATAGCAAATGTGTACAGTGCGAGCTGAAAATGCATTTACAGCACTAAAAAAACAAACTTTTATAACAGCTAAACCAAACGTTTCCAATGTAAATTTCCACCTTTATATAGTGTAAAAAGACATCCTGAAGCCTGGGCAGTCATTAATTTGATTGTCCAATATTTCCCTTATGAGATAATGCCTCTCATAGCAAATGTGTACAGCGCGAGCTGAAAATGCATTTACAGCACTAAAAAACCAAACTTTTATAACAGCTAAACCAAACGTTTCCAATGTAAATTTCCACCTTTATATAGTGTAGAAAGGCATCCTGAAGCCTGGAAAGTCATTAATTTGATTGTCCAGTATTTCCTTCATGAGATATTGCAACACTTAGAAAAAGTGTACAGCGCCAGCAGACAATGAATTTTCAGCACTAAAAAAAACGAAACTTCATTAACAGCTAAACCAAACGTTTCCAATGTAAATTTCCACATTTATAGAGTGTAAAAAGGCATCCTGAAGCCTGGGAAGTCATTAATTTGATTGTCCAGTATTTCCCTTATGAGATAATGCCTCTCATTGCAAATGTGTACAGCGCGAGCTGAAAATGCATTTTCAGCACTAAAAAACCAAACTTTTATAACACCTAAACCAAACGTTTCCAATGTAAATTTCCTCCTTTATATAGTGTAAAAAGACATCCTGAAGCCTGGGCAGTCATTAATTTGATTGTCCAATATTTCCCTTATGAGATAATGCCTCTCATAGCAAATGTGTACAGCGCGAGCTGAAAATGCATTTACAGCACTAAAAAACCAAACTTTTATAACAGCTAAACCAAACGTTTCCAATGTAAATTTCCACCTTTATATAGTGTAGAAAGGCACCCTGAAGCCTGGAAAGTCATTAATTTGATTGTCCAGTATTTCCTTCATGAGATATTGCAACATTTAGAAAAAGTGTACAGCGCCAGCAGACAATGAATTTTCAGCACTAAAAAAACGAAACTTCATTAACAGCTAAACTAAACGTTTCCAATGTAAATTTCCACCTTTATATAGTGTAAAAAGACATCCTGAAGCCCGGGCAGCCATTAATTTGATTGTCCAATATTTCCCTTATGAGATAATGCCTCTCATAGCAAATGTGTACAGCGCGAGCTGAAAATGCATTTACAGCACTAAAAAACCAAACTTTTATAACAGCTAAACCAAACGTTTCCAATGTAAATTTCCACCTTTATATAGTGTAAAAAGGCATCCTGAAGCCTGGAAAGTCTTTAATTTGATTGTCCAGTATTTCCTTCATGAGATATTGCAACACTTAGAAAAAGTGTACAGCGCCAGCAGACAATGAATTTCCAGCACTAAAAAAACGAAACTTCATTAACAGCTAAACTAAACGTTTCCAATGTAAATTTCCACCTTTATATAGTGTAAAAAGACATCCTGAAGCCTGGGCAGTCATTAATTTGATTGTCCAATATTTCCCTTATGAGATAATGCCTCTCATAGCAAATGTGTACAGCGCGAGCTGAAAATGCATTTACAGCACTAAAAAACCAAACTTTTATAACAGCTAAACCAAACGTTTCCAATGTAAATTTCCACCTTTATATAGTGTAAAAAGGCATCCTGAAGCCTGGAAAGTCTTTAATTTGATTGTCCAGTATTTCCTTCATGAGATATTGCAACACTTAGAAAAAGTGTACAGCGCCAGCAGACAATGAATTTCCAGCACTAAAAAAACGAAACTTCATTAACAGCTAAACTAAACGTTTCCAATGTAAATTTCCACCTTTATATAGTGTAAAAAGACATCCTGAAGCCTGGGCAGTCATTAATTTGATTGTCCAATATTTCCCTTATGAGATAATGCCTCTCATAGCAAATGTGTACAGCGCGAGCTGAAAATGCATTTACAGCACTAAAAAACCAAACTTTTATAACAGCTAAACCAAACGTTTCCAATGTAAATTTCCACCTTTATATAGTGTAGAAAGGCATCCTGAAGCCTGGAAAGTCAATAATTTGATTGTCCAGTATTTCCTTCATGAGATATTGCAACACTTAGAAAAAGTGTACAGCGCCAGCAGACAATGAATTTTCAGCACTAAAAAAACGAAACTTCATTAACAGCTAAACCAAACGTTTCCAATGTAAATTTCCACATTTATAGAGTGTAAAAAGGCATCCTGAAGCCTGGGAAGTCATTAATTTGATTGTCCAGTATTTCCCTTATGAGATAATGCCTCACATAGCAAATGTGTACAGTGCGAGCTGAAAATGCATTTTCAGCACTAAAAAAACAAACTTTTATAACAGCTAAACCAAACGTTTCCAATGTAAATTTCCACCTTTATATAGTGTAAAAAGACATCCTGAAGCCTGGGCAGTCATTAATTTGATTGTCCAGTATTTCCCTTATGAGATAATGCCTCACATAGCAAATGTGTACAGCGCGAGCTGAAAATGCATTTACAGCACTAAAAAAACAAACTTTTATAACAGCTAAACCAAACGTTTCCAATGTAAATTTCCACATTTATAGAGTGTAAAAATGCATCCTGAAGCCTGGGAAGTCATTAATTTGATTGTCCAGTATTTCCCTTATGAGATAATGCCTCACATAGCAAATGTGTACAGTGCGAGCTGAAAATGCATTTTCAGCACTAAAAAACCAAACTTTTATAACAGCTAAACCAAACGTTTCCAATGTAAATTTCCACCTTTATATAGTGTAGAAAGGCATCCTGAAGCCTGGAAAGTCATTAATTTGATTGTCCAGTATTTCCTTCATGAGATATTGCAACACTTAGAAAAAGTGTACAGCGCCAGCAGACAATGAATTTTCAGCACTAAAAAAACGAAACTTCATTAACAGCTAAACCAAACGTTTCCAATGTAAATTTCCACATTTATAGAGTGTAAAAAGGCATCCTGAAGCCTGGGAAGTCATTAATTTGATTGTCCAGTATTTCCCTTATGAGATAATGCCTCACATAGCAAATGTGTACAGTGCGAGCCGAAAATGCATTTACAGCACTAAAAAAACAAACTTTTATAACAGCTAAACCAAACGTTTCCAATGTAAATTTCCACCTTTATATAGTGTAGAAAGGCATCCTGAAGCCTGGAAAGTCATTAATTTGATTGTCCAGTATTTCCTTCATGAGATATTGCAACACTTAGAAAAAGTGTACAGCGCCAGCAGACAATGAATTTTCAGCACTAAATAAACGAAACTTCATTAACAGCTAAAGTAAACGTTTCCAATGTAAATTTCCACCTTTATATAGTGTAAAAAGACATCCTGAAGCCTGGGCAGTCATTAATTTGATTGTCCAATATTTCCCTTATGAGATAATGCCTCTCATAGCAAATGTGTACAGTGCGAGCTGAAAATGCATTTACAGCACTAAAAAAACAAACTTTTATAACAGCTAAACCAAACGTTTCCAATGTAAATTTCCACCTTTATATAGTGTAAAAAGACATCCTGAAGCCTGGGCAGTCATTAATTTGATTGTCCAATATTTCCCTTATGAGATAATGCCTCTCATAGCAAATGTGTACAGCGCGAGCTGAAAATGCATTTACAGCACTAAAAAACCAAACTTTTATAACAGCTAAACCAAACGTTTCCAATGTAAATTTCCACCTTTATATAGTGTAGAAAGGCATCCTGAAGCCTGGAAAGTCATTAATTTGATTGTCCAGTATTTCCTTCATGAGATATTGCAACACTTAGAAAAAGTGTACAGCGCCAGCAGACAATGAATTTTCAGCACTAAAAAAAACGAAACTTCATTAACAGCTAAACCAAACGTTTCCAATGTAAATTTCCACATTTATAGAGTGTAAAAAGGCATCCTGAAGCCTGGGAAGTCATTAATTTGATTGTCCAGTATTTCCCTTATGAGATAATGCCTCACATAGCAAATGTGTACAGTGCGAGCTGAAAATGCATTTACAGCACTAAAAAAACAAACTTTTATAACAGCTAAACCAAACGTTTCCAATGTAAATTTCCATCTTTATATAGTGTAGAAAGGCATCCTGAAGCCTGGAAAGTCATTAATTTGATTGTCCAGTATTTCCTTCATGAGATATTGCAACACTTAGAAAAAGTGTACAGCGCCAGCAGACAATGAATTTTCAGCACTAAATAAACGAAACTTCATTAACAGCTAAAGTAAACGTTTCCAATGTAAATTTCCACCTTTATATAGTGTAAAAAGACATCCTGAAGCCTGGGCAGTCATTAATTTGATTGTCCAATATTTCCCTTATGAGATAATGCCTCTCATAGCAAATGTGTACAGTGCGAGCTGAAAATGCATTTACAGCACTAAAAAAACAAACTTTTATAACAGCTAAACCAAACGTTTCCAATGTAAATTTCCACCTTTATATAGTGTAAAAAGACATCCTGAAGCCTGGGCAGTCATTAATTTGATTGTCCAATATTTCCCTTATGAGATAATGCCTCTCATAGCAAATGTGTACAGCGCGAGCTGAAAATGCATTTACAGCACTAAAAAACCAAACTTTTATAACAGCTAAACCAAACGTTTCCAATGTAAATTTCCACCTTTATATAGTGTAGAAAGGCATCCTGAAGCCTGGAAAGTCATTAATTTGATTGTCCAGTATTTCCTTCATGAGATATTGCAACACTTAGAAAAAGTGTACAGCGCCAGCAGACAATGAATTTTCAGCACTAAAAAAAACGAAACTTCATTAACAGCTAAACCAAACGTTTCCAATGTAAATTTCCACATTTATAGAGTGTAAAAAGGCATCCTGAAGCCTGGGAAGTCATTAATTTGATTGTCCAGTATTTCCCTTATGAGATAATGCCTCTCATTGCAAATGTGTACAGCGCGAGCTGAAAATGCATTTTCAGCACTAAAAAACCAAACTTTTATAACACCTAAACCAAACGTTTCCAATGTAAATTTCCTCCTTTATATAGTGTAAAAAGACATCCTGAAGCCTGGGCAGTCATTAATTTGATTGTCCAATATTTCCCTTATGAGATAATGCCTCTCATAGCAAATGTGTACAGCGCGAGCTGAAAATGCATTTACAGCACTAAAAAACCAAACTTTTATAACAGCTAAACCAAACGTTTCCAATGTAAATTTCCACCTTTATATAGTGTAGAAAGGCACCCTGAAGCCTGGAAAGTCATTAATTTGATTGTCCAGTATTTCCTTCATGAGATATTGCAACATTTAGAAAAAGTGTACAGCGCCAGCAGACAATGAATTTTCAGCACTAAAAAAACGAAACTTCATTAACAGCTAAACTAAACGTTTCCAATGTAAATTTCCACCTTTATATAGTGTAAAAAGACATCCTGAAGCCCGGGCAGCCATTAATTTGATTGTCCAATATTTCCCTTATGAGATAATGCCTCTCATAGCAAATGTGTACAGCGCGAGCTGAAAATGCATTTACAGCACTAAAAAACCAAACTTTTATAACAGCTAAACCAAACGTTTCCAATGTAAATTTCCACCTTTATATAGTGTAAAAAGACATCCTGAAGCCTGGGCAGTCATTAATTTGATTGTCCAATATTTCCCTTATGAGATAATGCCTCTCATAGCAAATGTGTACAGCGCGAGCTGAAAATGCATTTACAGCACTAAAAAACCAAACTTTTATAACAGCTAAACCAAACGTTTCCAATGTAAATTTCCACCTTTATATAGTGTAAAAAGGCATCCTGAAGCCTGGAAAGTCTTTAATTTGATTGTCCAGTATTTCCTTCATGAGATATTGCAACACTTAGAAAAAGTGTACAGCGCCAGCAGACAATGAATTTCCAGCACTAAAAAAACGAAACTTCATTAACAGCTAAACTAAACGTTTCCAATGTAAATTTCCACCTTTATATAGTGTAAAAAGACATCCTGAAGCCTGGGCAGTCATTAATTTGATTGTCCAATATTTCCCTTATGAGATAATGCCTCTCATAGCAAATGTGTACAGCGCGAGCTGAAAATGCATTTACAGCACTAAAAAACCAAACTTTTATAACAGCTAAACCAAACGTTTCCAATGTAAATTTCCACCTTTATATAGTGTAGAAAGGCATCCTGAAGCCTGGAAAGTCATTAATTTGATTGTCCAGTATTTCCTTCATGAGATATTGCAACACTTAGAAAAAGTGTACAGCGCCAGCAGACAATGAATTTTCAGCACTAAAAAAACGAAACTTCATTAACAGCTAAACCAAACGTTTCCAATGTAAATTTCCACATTTATAGAGTGTAAAAAGGCATCCTGAAGCCTGGGAAGTCATTAATTTGATTGTCCAGTATTTCCCTTATGAGATAATGCCTCACATAGCAAATGTGTACAGTGCGAGCTGAAAATGCATTTTCAGCACTAAAAAAACAAACTTTTATAACAGCTAAACCAAACGTTTCCAATGTAAATTTCCACCTTTATATAGTGTAAAAAGACATCCTGAAGCCTGGGCAGTCATTAATTTGATTGTCCAGTATTTCCCTTATGAGATAATGCCTCACATAGCAAATGTGTACAGCGCGAGCTGAAAATGCATTTACAGCACTAAAAAAACAAACTTTTATAACAGCTAAACCAAACGTTTCCAATGTAAATTTCCACATTTATAGAGTGTAAAAATGCATCCTGAAGCCTGGGAAGTCATTAATTTGATTGTCCAGTATTTCCCTTATGAGATAATGCCTCACATAGCAAATGTGTACAGTGCGAGCTGAAAATGCATTTTCAGCACTAAAAAAACAAACTTTTATAACAGCTAAACCAAACGTTTCCAATGTAAATTTCCACCTTTATATAGTGTAGAAAGGCATCCTGAAGCCTGGAAAGTCATTAATTTGATTGTCCAGTATTTCCTTCATGAGATATTGCAACACTTAGAAAAAGTGTACAGCGCCAGCAGACAATGAATTTTCAGCACTAAAAAAACGAAACTTCATTAACAGCTAAACCAAACGTTTCCAATGTAAATTTCCACATTTATAGAGTGTAAAAAGGCATCCTGAAGCCTGGGAAGTCATTAATTTGATTGTCCAGTATTTCCCTTATGAGATAATGCCTCACATAGCAAATGTGTACAGTGCGAGCTGAAAATGCATTTTCAGCACTAAAAAAACAAACTTTTATAACAGCTAAACCAAACGTTTCCAATGTAAATTTCCACCTTTATATAGTGTAAAAAGACATCCTGAAGCCTGGGCAGTCATTAATTTGATTGTCCAGTATTTCCCTTATGAGATAATGCCTCACATAGCAAATGTGTACAGCGCGAGCTGAAAATGCATTTACAGCACTAAAAAAACAAACTTTTATAACAGCTAAACCAAACGTTTCCAATGTAAATTTCCACATTTATAGAGTGTAAAAATGCATCCTGAAGCCTGGGAAGTCATTAATTTGATTGTCCAGTATTTCCCTTATGAGATAATGCCTCACATAGCAAATGTGTACAGTGCGAGCTGAAAATGCATTTTCAGCACTAAAAAACCAAACTTTTATAACAGCTAAACCAAACGTTTCCAATGTAAATTTCCACCTTTATATAGTGTAAAAAGACATCCTGAAGCCTGGGCAGTCATTAATTTGATTGTCCAATATTTCCCTTATGAGATAATGCCTCTCATAGCAAATGTGTACAGCGCGAGCTGAAAATGCATTTACAGCACTAAAAAAACAAACTTTTATAACAGCTAAACCAAACGTTTCCAATGTAAATTTCCACCTTTATATAGTGTAGAAAGGCATCCTGAAGCCTGGAAAGTCATTAATTTGATTGTCCAGTATTTCCTTCATGAGATATTGCAACACTTAGAAAAAGTGTACAGCGCCAGTAGACAATGAATTTTCAGTACTAAAAAAACGAAACTTCATTAACAGCTAAACTAAACGTTTCCAATGTAAATTTCCACCTTTATATAGTGTAAAAAGACATCCTGAAGCCTGGGCAGTCAATAATTTGATTGTCCAATATTTCCCTTATGAGATAATGCCTCTCATAGCAAATGTGTACAGCGCGAGCTGAAAATGCATTTACAGCACTAAAAAAACAAACTTTTATAACAGCTAAACCAAACGTTTCCAATGTAAATTTCCACCTTTATATAGTGTAGAAAGGCATCCTGGAGCCTGGAAAGTCATTAATTTGATTGTCCAGTATTTCCTTCATGAGATATTGCAACACTTAGAAAAAGTGTACAGCGCCAGCAGACAATGAATTTTCAGCACTAAAAAAACCAAACTTTTATAACAGCTAAACCAAACGTTTCCAATGTAAATTTCCACCTTTATATAGTGTAAAAAGACATCCTGAAGCCTGGGCAGTCATTAATTTGATTGTCCAGTATTTCCCTTATGAGATAATGCCTCACATAGCAAATGTGTACAGCGCGAGCTGAAAATGCATTTACAGCACTAAAAAAACAAACTTTTATAACAGCTAAACCAAACGTTTCCAATGTAAATTTCCACCTTTATATAGTGTAGAAAGGCATCCTGAAGCCTGGAAAGTCATTAATTTGATTGTCCAGTATTTCCTACATGAGATATTGCAAAACTTAGAAAAAGTGTACAGCGCCAGCAGACAATGAATTTTCAGCACTAAAAAAACGAAACTTCATTAACAGCTAAACCAAACGTTTCCAATGTAAATTTCCACATTTATAGAGTGTAAAAAGGCATCCTGAAGCCTGGGAAGTCATTAATTTGATTGTCCAGTATTTCCCTTATGAGATAATGCCTCACATAGCAAATGTGTACAGTGCGAGCTGAAAATGCATTTTCAGCACTAAAAAACCAAACTTATATAACACCTAAACCAAACGTTTCCAATGTAAATTTCCACCTTTATATAGTGTAAAAAGACATCCTGAAGCCTGGGCAGTCATTAATTTGATTGTCCAATATTTCCCTTATGAGATAATGCCTCTCATAGCAAATGTGTACAGCGCGAGCTGAAAATGCATTTACAGCACTAAAAAACCAAACTTTTATAACAGCTAAACCAAACGTTTCCAATGTAAATTTCCACCTTTATATAGTGTAAAAAGACATCCTGAAGCCTGGGCAGTCATTAATTTGATTGTCCAATATTTCCCTTATGAGATAATGCCTCTCATAGCAAATGTGTACAGCGCGAGCTGAAAATGCATTTTCAGCACTAAAAAACCAAACTTTTATAACAGCTAAACCAAACGTTTCAAATGTAAATTTCCACCTTTATATAGTGTAAAAAGACATCCTGAAGCCTGGGCAGTCATTAATTTGATTGTCCAATATTTCCCTTATGAGATAATGCCTCTCATAGCAAATGTGTAAAGTGCGAGCTGAAAATGCATTTACAGCACTAAAAAAACAAACTTTTATAACAGCTAAACCAAACGTTTCCAATGTAAATTTCCACCTTTATATAGTGTAAAAAGACATCCTGAAGCCTGGGCAGTCATTAATTTGATTGTCCAATATTTCCCTTATGAGATAATGCCTCTCATAGCAAATGTGTACAGTGCGAGCTGAAAATGCATTTACAGCACTAAAAAAACAAACTTTTATAACAGCTAAACCAAACGTTTCCAATGTAAATTTCCACCTTTATATAGTGTAAAAAGACATCCTGAAGCCTGGGCAGTCATTAATTTGATTGTCCAATATTTCCCTTATGAGATAATGCCTCTCATAGCAAATGTGTACAGCGCGAGCTGAAAATGCATTTACAGCACTAAAAAACCAAACTTTTATAACAGCTAAACCAAACGTTTCCAATGTAAATTTCCACCTTTATATAGTGTAGAAAGGCATCCTGAAGCCTGGAAAGTCATTAATTTGATTGTCCAGTATTTCCTTCATGAGATATTGCAACACTTAGAAAAAGTGTACAGCGCCAGCAGACAATGAATTTTCAGCACTAAAAAAACGAAACTTCATTAACAGCTAAACCAAACGTTTCCAATGTAAATTTCCACATTTATAGAGTGTAAAAAGGCATCCTGAAGCCTGGGAAGTCATTAATTTGATTGTCCAGTATTTCCCTTATGAGATAATGCCTCACATAGCAAATGTGTACAGTGCGAGCTGAAAATGCATTTTCAGCACTAAAAAACCAAACTTATATAACACCTAAACCAAACGTTTCCAATGTAAATTTCCACCTTTATATAGTGTAAAAAGACATCCTGAAGCCTGGGCAGTCATTAATTTGATTGTCCAGTATTTCCCTTATGAGATAATGCCTCACATAGCAAATGTGTACAGCGCGAGCTGAAAATGCATTTACAGCACTAAAAAAACAAACTTTTATAACAGCTAAACCAAACGTTTCCAATGTAAATTTCCACCTTTATATAGTGTAGAAAGGCATCCTGAAGCCTGGAAAGTCATTAATTTGATTGTCCAGTATTTCCTACATGAGATATTGCAAAACTTAGAAAAAGTGTACAGCGCCAGCAGACAATGAATTTTCAGCACTAAAAAAACGAAACTTCATTAACAGCTAAACCAAACGTTTCCAATGTAAATTTCCACATTTATAGAGTGTAAAAAGGCATCCTGAAGCCTGGGAAGTCATTAATTTGATTGTCCAGTATTTCCCTTATGAGATAATGCCTCACATAGCAAATGTGTACAGTGCGAGCTGAAAATGCATTTTCAGCACTAAAAAACCAAACTTATATAACACCTAAACCAAACGTTTCCAATGTAAATTTCCACCTTTATATAGTGTAAAAAGACATCCTGAAGCCTGGGCAGTCATTAATTTGATTGTCCAATATTTCCCTTATGAGATAATGCCTCTCATAGCAAATGTGTACAGCGCGAGCTGAAAATGCATTTACAGCACTAAAAAACCAAACTTTTATAACAGCTAAACCAAACGTTTCCAATGTAAATTTCCACCTTTATATAGTGTAAAAAGACATCCTGAAGCCTGGGCAGTCATTAATTTGATTGTCCAATATTTCCCTTATGAGATAATGCCTCTCATAGCAAATGTGTACAGCGCGAGCTGAAAATGCATTTTCAGCACTAAAAAACCAAACTTTTATAACAGCTAAACCAAACGTTTCAAATGTAAATTTCCACCTTTATATAGTGTAAAAAGACATCCTGAAGCCTGGGCAGTCATTAATTTGATTGTCCAATATTTCCCTTATGAGATAATGCCTCTCATAGCAAATGTGTACAGTGCGAGCTGAAAATGCATTTACAGCACTAAAAAAACAAACTTTTATAACAGCTAAACCAAACGTTTCCAATGTAAATTTCCACCTTTATATAGTGTAAAAAGACATCCTGAAGCCTGGGCAGTCATTAATTTGATTGTCCAATATTTCCCTTATGAGATAATGCCTCTCATAGCAAATGTGTACAGTGCGAGCTGAAAATGCATTTACAGCACTAAAAAAACAAACTTTTATAACAGCTAAACCAAACGTTTCCAATGTAAATTTCCACCTTTATATAGTGTAAAAAGACATCCTGAAGCCTGGGCAGTCATTAATTTGATTGTCCAATATTTCCCTTATGAGATAATGCCTCTCATAGCAAATGTGTACAGCGCGAGCTGAAAATGCATTTACAGCACTAAAAAACCAAACTTTTATAACAGCTAAACCAAACGTTTCCAATGTAAATTTCCACCTTTATATAGTGTAGAAAGGCATCCTGAAGCCTGGAAAGTCATTAATTTGATTGTCCAGTATTTCCTTCATGAGATATTGCAACACTTAGAAAAAGTGTACAGCGCCAGCAGACAATGAATTTTCAGCACTAAAAAAACGAAACTTCATTAACAGCTAAACCAAACGTTTCCAATGTAAATTTCCACATTTATAGAGTGTAAAAAGACATCCTGAAGCATGGGCAGTCAATAATTTGATTGTCCAATATTTCCCTTATGAGATAATGCCTCTCATAGCAAATGTGTACAGCGCGAGCTGAAAATGCATTTACAGCACTAAAAAACCAAACTTTTATAACAGCTAAACCAAACGTTTCCAATGTAAATTTCCACCTTTATATAGTGTAGAAAGGCATCCTGGAGCCTGGAAAGTCATTAATTTGATTGTCCAGTATTTCCTTCATGAGATATTGCAACACTTAGAAAAAGTGTACAGCGCCAGCAGACAATGAATTTTCAGCACTAAAAAAACCAAACTTTTATAACAGCTAAACCAAACGTTTCCAATGTAAATTTCCACCTTTATATAGTGTAAAAAGACATCCTGAAGCCTGGGCAGTCATTAATTTGATTGTCCAGTATTTCCCTTATGAGATAATGCCTCACATAGCAAATGTGTACAGCGCGAGCTGAAAATGCATTTACAGCACTAAAAAAACAAACTTTTATAACAGCTAAACCAAACGTTTCCAATGTAAATTTCCACCTTTATATAGTGTAGAAAGGCATCCTGAAGCCTGGAAAGTCATTAATTTGATTGTCCAGTATTTCCTACATGAGATATTGCAAAACTTAGAAAAAGTGTACAGCGCCAGCAGACAATGAATTTTCAGCACTAAAAAAACGAAACTTCATTAACAGCTAAACCAAACGTTTCCAATGTAAATTTCCACATTTATAGAGTGTAAAAAGGCATCCTGAAGCCTGGGAAGTCATTAATTTGATTGTCCAGTATTTCCCTTATGAGATAATGCCTCACATAGCAAATGTGTACAGTGCGAGCTGAAAATGCATTTTCAGCACTAAAAAACCAAACTTATATAACACCTAAACCAAACGTTTCCAATGTAAATTTCCACCTTTATATAGTGTAAAAAGACATCCTGAAGCCTGGGCAGTCATTAATTTGATTGTCCAATATTTCCCTTATGAGATAATGCCTCTCATAGCAAATGTGTACAGCGCGAGCTGAAAATGCATTTACAGCACTAAAAAACCAAACTTTTATAACAGCTAAACCAAACGTTTCCAATGTAAATTTCCACCTTTATATAGTGTAAAAAGACATCCTGAAGCCTGGGCAGTCATTAATTTGATTGTCCAATATTTCCCTTATGAGATAATGCCTCTCATAGCAAATGTGTACAGCGCGAGCTGAAAATGCATTTTCAGCACTAAAAAACCAAACTTTTATAACAGCTAAACCAAACGTTTCAAATGTAAATTTCCACCTTTATATAGTGTAAAAAGACATCCTGAAGCCTGGGCAGTCATTAATTTGATTGTCCAATATTTCCCTTATGAGATAATGCCTCTCATAGCAAATGTGTAAAGTGCGAGCTGAAAATGCATTTACAGCACTAAAAAAACAAACTTTTATAACAGCTAAACCAAACGTTTCCAATGTAAATTTCCACCTTTATATAGTGTAAAAAGACATCCTGAAGCCTGGGCAGTCATTAATTTGATTGTCCAATATTTCCCTTATGAGATAATGCCTCTCATAGCAAATGTGTACAGTGCGAGCTGAAAATGCATTTACAGCACTAAAAAAACAAACTTTTATAACAGCTAAACCAAACGTTTCCAATGTAAATTTCCACCTTTATATAGTGTAAAAAGACATCCTGAAGCCTGGGCAGTCATTAATTTGATTGTCCAATATTTCCCTTATGAGATAATGCCTCTCATAGCAAATGTGTACAGCGCGAGCTGAAAATGCATTTACAGCACTAAAAAACCAAACTTTTATAACAGCTAAACCAAACGTTTCCAATGTAAATTTCCACCTTTATATAGTGTAGAAAGGCATCCTGAAGCCTGGAAAGTCATTAATTTGATTGTCCAGTATTTCCTTCATGAGATATTGCAACACTTAGAAAAAGTGTACAGCGCCAGCAGACAATGAATTTTCAGCACTAAAAAAACGAAACTTCATTAACAGCTAAACCAAACGTTTCCAATGTAAATTTCCACATTTATAGAGTGTAAAAAGGCATCCTGAAGCCTGGGAAGTCATTAATTTGATTGTCCAGTATTTCCCTTATGAGATAATGCCTCACATAGCAAATGTGTACAGTGCGAGCTGAAAATGCATTTACAGCACTAAAAAAACAAACTTTTATAACAGCTAAACCAAACGTTTCCAATGTAAATTTCCACCTTTATATAGTGTAGAAAGGCATCCTGAAGCCTGGAAAGTCATTAATTTGATTGTCCAGTATTTCCTTCATGAGATATTGCAACACTTAGAAAAAGTGTACAGCGCCAGCAGACAATGAATTTTCAGCACTAAATAAACGAAACTTCATTAACAGCTAAAGTAAACGTTTCCAATGTAAATTTCCACCTTTATATAGTGTAAAAAGACATCCTGAAGCCTGGGCAGTCATTAATTTGATTGTCCAATATTTCCCTTATGAGATAATGCCTCTCATAGCAAATGTGTACAGTGCGAGCTGAAAATGCATTTACAGCACTAAAAAAACAAACTTTTATAACAGCTAAACCAAACGTTTCCAATGTAAATTTCCACCTTTATATAGTGTAAAAAGACATCCTGAAGCCTGGGCAGTCATTAATTTGATTGTCCAATATTTCCCTTATGAGATAATGCCTCTCATAGCAAATGTGTACAGCGCGAGCTGAAAATGCATTTACAGCACTAAAAAACCAAACTTTTATAACAGCTAAACCAAACGTTTCCAATGTAAATTTCCACCTTTATATAGTGTAGAAAGGCATCCTGAAGCCTGGAAAGTCATTAATTTGATTGTCCAGTATTTCCTTCATGAGATATTGCAACATTTAGAAAAAGTGTACAGAGCCAGCAGACAATGAATTTTCAGCACTAAAAAAACGAAACTTCATTAACAGCTAAACTAAACGTTTCCAATGTAAATTTCCACCTTTATATAGTGTAAAAAGACATCCTGAAGCCCGGGCAGCCATTAATTTGATTGTCCAATATTTCCCTTATGAGATAATGCCTCTCATAGCAAATGTGTACAGCGCGAGCTGAAAATGCATTTACAGCACTAAAAAACCAAACTTTTATAACAGCTAAACCAAACGTTTCCAATGTAAATTTCCACCTTTATATAGTGTAAAAAGACATCCTGAAGCCTGCGCAGTCATTAATTTGATTGTCCAATATTTCCCTTATGAGATAATGCCTCTCATAGCAAATGTGTACAGCGCGAGCTGAAAATGCATTTACAGCACTAAAAAACCAAACTTTTATAACAGCTAAACCAAACGTTTCCAATGTAAATTTCTACCTTTATATAGTGTAGAAAGGCATCCTGAAGCCTGGAAAGTCATTAATTTGATTGTCCAGTATTTCCTTCATGAGATATTGCAACACTTAGAAAAAGTGTACAGCGCCAGCAGACAATGAATTTTCAGCACTAAAAAAACGAAACTTCATTAACAGCTAAACTAAACGTTTCCAATGTAAATTTCCACCTTTATATAGTGTAAAAAGACATTCTGAAGCCTGGGCAGTCATTAATTTGATTGTCCAATATTTCCCTTATGAGATAATGCCTCTCATAGCAAATGTGTACAGCGCGAGCTGAAAATGCATTTACAGCACTAAAAAACCAAACTTTTATAACAGCTAAACCAAACGTTTCCAATGTAAATTTCCACCTTTATATAGTGTAGAAAGGCATCCTGAAGCCTGGAAAGTCATTAATTTGATTGTCCAGTATTTCCTTCATGAGATATTGCAACACTTAGAAAAAGTGTACAGCGCCAGCAGACAATGAATTTTCAGCACTAAAAAAACGAAACTTCATTAACAGCTAAACCAAACGTTTCCAATGTAAATTTCCACATTTATAGAGTGTAAAAAGGCATCCTGAAGCCTGGGAAGTCATTAATTTGATTGTCCAGTATTTCCCTTCTGAGATAATGCCTCACATAGCATTTGTGTACAGTGCGAGCTGAAAATGCATTTTCAGCACTAAAAAAACAAACTTTTATAACAGCTAAACTAAACGTTTCCAATGTAAATTTCCACCTTTATATAGTGTAAAAAGACATCCTGAAGCCTGGGCAGTCATTAATTTGATTGTCCAATATTTCCCTTATGAGATAATGCCTCTCATAGCAAATGTGTACAGCGCGAGCTGAAAATGCATTTACAGCACTAAAAAAACAAACTTTTATAACAGCTAAACTAAACGTTTCCAATGTAAATTTCCACCTTTATATAGTGTAAAAAGACATCCTGAAGCCTGGGCAGTCATTAATTTGATTGTCCAATATTTCCCTTATGAGATAATGCCTCTCATAGCAAATGTGTACAGCGCGAGCTGAAAATGCATTTACAGCACTAAAAACCCAAACTTTTATAACAGCTAAACCAAACGTTTCCAATGTAAATTTCCACCTTTATATAGTGTAGAAAGGCATCCTGAAGCCTGGAAAGTCATTAATTTGATTGTCCAGTATTTCCTTCATGAGATATTGCAACACTTAGAAAAGGTGTCCAGCGCCAGCAGACAATGAATTTTCAGCACTAAAAAAACGAAACTTCATTAACAGCTAAACCAAACGTTTCCAATGTAAATTTCCACCTTTATAGAGTGTAAAAATGCATCCTGAAGCCTGGGAAGTCATTAATTTGATTGTGCAGTATTTCCCTTATGAGATAATGCCTCACATAGCAAATGTGTACAGTGCGAGCTGAAAATGCATTTTCAGCACTAAAAAACCAAACTTTTATAACAGCTAAACCAAACGTTTCCAATGTAAATTTCCACCTTTATATAGTGTAAAAAGGCATCCTGAAGCCTGGAAAGTCATTAATTTGATTGTCCAGTATTTCCTTCATGAGATATTGCAACACTTAGAAAAAGTGTACAGCGCCAGTAGACAATGAATTTTCAGCACTAAAAAAACGAAACTTCATTAACAGCTAAACTAAACGTTTCCAATGTAAATTTCCACCTTTATATAGTGTAAAAAGACATCCTGAAGCCTGGGCAGTCATTAATTTGATTGTCCAATATTTCCCTTATGAGATAATGCCTCTCATAGCAAATGTGTACAGCGCGAGCTGAAAATGCATTTACAGCACTAAAAAACCAAACTTTTATAACAGCTAAACCAAACGTTTCCAATGTAAATTTCCACCTTTATATAGTGTAGAAAGGCATCCTGGAGCCTGGAAAGTCATTAATTTGATTGTCCAGTATTTCCTTCATGAGATATTGCAACACTTAGAAAAAGTGTACAGCGCCAGCAGACAATGAATTTTCAGCACTAAAAAAACCAAACTTTTATAACAGCTAAACCAAACGTTTCCAATGTAAATTTCCACCTTTATATAGTGTAGAAAGGCATCCTGAAGCCTGGAAAGTCATTAATTTGATTGTCCAGTATTTCCTTCATGAGATATTGCAACACTTAGAAAAAGTGTACAGCGCCAGCAGACAATGAATTTTCAGCACTAAAAAAACGAAACTTCATTAACAGCTAAACCAAACGTTTCCAATGTAAATTTCCACATTTATAGAGTGTAAAAAGGCATCCTGAAGCCTGGGAAGTCATTAATTTGATTGTCCAGTATTTCCCTTATGAGATAATGCCTCACATAGCAAATGTGTACAGTGCGAGCTGAAAATGCATTTTCAGCACTAAAAAACCAAACTTTTATAACACCTAAACCAAACGTTTCCAATGTAAATTTCCACCTTTATATAGTGTAGAAAGGCATCCTGAAGCCTGGAAAGTCATTAATTTGATTGTCCAGTATTTCCTTCATGAGATATTGCAACACTTAGAAAAAGTGTACAGCGCCAGCAGACAATGAATTTTCAGCACTAAAAAAACGAAACTTCATTCACAGCTAAACCAAACGTTTCCAATGTAAATTTCCACATTTATAGAGTGTAAAAAGGCATCCTGAAGCCTGGGAAGTCATTAATTTGATTGTCCAGTATTTCCCTTATGAGATAATGCCTCACATAGCAAATGTGTACAGTGCGAGCTGAAAATGCATTTTCAGCACTAAAAAACCAAACTTTTATAACACCTAAACCAAACGTTTCCAATGTAAATTTCCACCTTTATATAGTGTAAAAAGACATCCTGAAACCTGCGCAGTCATTAATTTGATTGTCCAATATTTCCCTTATGAGATAATGCCTCTCATAGCAAATGTGTACAGCGCGAGCTGAAAATGCATTTACAGCACTAAAAAACCAAACTTTTATAACAGCTAAACCAAACGTTTCCAATGTAAATTTCTACCTTTATATAGTGTAGAAAGGCATCCTGAAGCCTGGAAAGTCATTAATTTGATTGTCCAGTATTTCCTTCATGAGATATTGCAACACTTAGAAAAAGTGTACAGCGCCAGCAGACAATGAATTTTCAACACTAAAAAAACGAAACTTCATTAACAGCTAAACTAAACGTTTCCAATGTAAATTTCCACCTTTATATAGTGTAAAAAGACATTCTGAAGCCTGGGCAGTCATTAATTTGATTGTCCAATATTTCCCTTATGAGATAATGCCTCTCATAGCAAATGTGTACAGCGCGAGCTGAAAATGCATTTACAGCACTAAAAAACCAAACTTTTATAACAGCTAAACCAAACGTTTCCAATGTAAATTTCCACCTTTATATAGTGTAGAAAGGCATCCTGAAGCCTGGAAAGTCATTAATTTGATTGTCCAGTATTTCCTTCATGAGATATTGCAACACTTAGAAAAAGTGTACAGCGCCAGCAGACAATGAATTTTCAGCACTAAAAAAACGAAACTTCATTAACAGCTAAACCAAACGTTTCCAATGTAAATTTCCACATTTATAGAGTGTAAAAAGGCATCCTGAAGCCTGGGAAGTCATTAATTTGATTGTCCAGTATTTCCCTTATGAGATAATGCCTCACATAGCAAATGTGTACAGTGCGAGCTGAAAATGCATTTTCAGCACTAAAAAAACAAACTTTTATAACAGCTAAACTAAACGTTTCCAATGTAAATTTCCACCTTTATATAGTGTAAAAAGACATCCTGAAGCCTGGGCAGTCATTAATTTGATTGTCCAATATTTCCCTTATGAGATAATGCCTCTCATAGCAAATGTGTACAGCGCGAGCTGAAAATGCATTTTACAGCACTAAAAAAACAAACTTTTATAACAGCTAAACTAAACGTTTCCAATGTAAATTTCCACCTTTATATAGTGTAAAAAGACATCCTGAAGCCTGGGCAGTCATTAATTTGATTGTCCAATATTTCCCTTATGCGATAATGCCTCTCATAGTAAATGTGTACAGCGCGAGCTGAAAATGCATTTACAGCACTAAAAACCCAAACTTTTATAACAGCTAAACCAAACGTTTCCAATGTAAATTTCCACCTTTATATAGTGTAGAAAGGCATCCTGAAGCCTGGAAAGTCATTAATTTGATTGTCCAGTATTTCCTTCATGAGATATTGCAACACTTAGAAAAGGTGTACAGCGCCAGCAGACAATGAATTTTCAGCACTAAAAAAACGAAACTTCATTAACAGCTAAACCAAACGTTTCCAATGTAAATTTCCACATTTATAGAGTGTAAAAATGCATCCTGAAGCCTGGGAAGTCATTAATTTGATTGTCCAGTATTTCCCTTATGAGATAATGCCTCACATAGCAAATGTGTACAGTGCGAGCTGAAAATGCATTTTCAGCACTAAAAAACCAAACTTTTATAACAGCTAAACCAAACGTTTCCAATGTAAATTTCCACCTTTATATAGTGTAAAAAGACATTCTGAAGCCTGGGCAGTCATTAATTTGATTGTCCAATATTTCCCTTATGAGATAATGCCTCTCATAGCAAATGTGTACAGCGCGAGCTGAAAATGCATTTACAGCACTAAAAAACCAAACTTTTATAACAGCTAAACCAAACGTTTCCAATGTAAATTTCCACCTTTATATAGTGTAGAAAGGCATCCTGAAGCCTGGAAAGTCATTAATTTGATTGTCCAGTATTTCCTTCATGAGATATTGCAACACTTAGAAAAAGTGTACAGCGCCAGTAGACAATGAATTTTCAGCACTAAAAAACCAAACTTTTATAACAGCTAAACTAAACGTTTCCAATGTAAATTTCCACCTTTATATAGTGTAAAAAGACATCCTGAAGCCTGGGCAGTCATTAATTTGATTGTCCAATATTTCCCTTATGAGATAATGCCTCTCATAGCAAATGTGTACAGCGCGAGCTGAAAATGCATTTACAGCACTAAAAAACCAAACTTTTATAACAGCTAAACCAAACGTTTCCAATGTAAATTTCCACCTTTATATAGTGTAGAAAGGCATCCTGGAGCCTGGAAAGTCATTAATTTGATTGTCCAGTATTTCCTTCATGAGATATTGCAACACTTAGAAAAAGTGTACAGCGCCAGCAGACAATGAATTTTCAGCACTAAAAAAACCAAACTTTTATAACAGCTAAACCAAACGTTTCCAATGTAAATTTCCACCTTTATATAGTGTAAAAAGACATCCTGAAGCCTGGGCAGTCATTAATTTGATTGTCCAGTATTTCCCTTATGAGATAATGCCTCACATAGCAAATGTGTACAGCGCGAGCTGAAAATGCATTTACAGCACTAAAAAACCAAACTTTTATAACAGCTAAACCAAACGTTTCCAATGTAAATTTCCACCTTTATATAGTGTAGAAAGGCATCCTGAAGCCTGGAAAGTGATTAATTTGATTGTCCAGTATTTCCTTCATGAGATATTGCAACACTTAGAAAAAGTGTACAGCGCCAGCAGACAATGAATTTTCAGCACTAAAAAACCGAAACTTAATTAACAGCTAAACTAAACGTTTCCAATGTAAATTTCCACCTTTATATAGTGTAAAAAGACATCCTGAAGCCTGGGCAGTCATTAATTTGATTGTCCAATATTTCCCTTATGAGATAATGCCTCTCATAGCAAATGTGTACAGCGCGAGCTGAAAATGCATTTACAGCACTAAAAAACCAAACTTTTATAACAGCTAAACCAAACGTTTCCAATGTAAATTTCCACCTTTATATATTGTAGAAAGGCATCCTGAAGCCTGGAAAGTCATTAATTTGATTGTCCAGTATTTCCTTCATGAGATATTGCAACACTTAGAAAAAGTGTACAGCGCCAGCAGACAATGAATTTCCAGCACTAAAAAAACGAAACTTCATTAACAGCTAAACTAAACGTTTCCAATGTAAATTTCCACCTTTATATAGTGTAAAAAGACATCCTGAAGCCTGGGCAGTCATTAATTTGATTGTCCAATATTTCCCTTATGAGATAATGTGTAACGGTTCAGGGAACCGTGAGAAAGGAAAACTGGACCCAAGAGCAAGCGAGGATGGTTGAGGAGGATTTATTGAAGGGTTCGGGGGGAGAGGAACGGGTTCCGGTAGCAGGGCAGGAGGACAGGTGGAGGAGCGGCGAGTCAGCGCCGGGGTGCTCGCCGGGGTGGCGAGATGTGCGCTCGCGGAGGTGCAGCGGAGACGGCGCGCTGAGTGTGCACCGGTGCTGTGGCGGGAGGAACGCGGGCGCGGAGAGCGGCGTGGAGGCGAAGGCGGCGGCGAGCCGGCGGAGGCTGAGAAGGGCAGGCAGGCGGCGTACGGGCGTACGAGGTGCGATCGACGCTCCGGGGCTCGGCGGCTGGCGGCGGAGGATCGGGCTCGGGCTGGCGCTGGGCGGCTGGAGGGAGAGCGAGGAAAGACAATGGTTAACTCGGGTTGCATAACACAAAGCGCGGACGTGCACGAGGCGAACGTCGACGTGGACCGGGTACCGAGGTAGGTCACGGAATAATCCGGCGTCTGGCTCCTGGCAGCGCTGAGCTTTAAACCCCCGCGGTGATTGCTGATGATGGGCAGCAGGTGCGCAGGAGCCGACGCCCTCTCCGGTCGGAGGCGTGCCTGGCGGAAAACAGCCGGAACCTAGGGAAAAGGGAAAAAGCTTGGCAGGCCCCCTAACCCGAACCCCCACAGTACCCCCCCCTCAACGGACGCCTCCTGGCGTCCTTCCTGGTTTGTCCGGGTGTGTGGCGTAAAACTCCCGGATCGGGGAGTCGTCAATGAAGAGCTTGCGGGAGATCCAAGAACGTTCCTCCGGACCGTACCCCTCCCAGTCCACGAGGAACTGAAACCCCCTCCCCCGACGTCTAACGTCCAACACTTTGGAGACCGTGAAGGCTGGGTGGTCGTCGATCATCAGGGGGGGTGGAGGGGAGATGGTCGGAGGGCTTAGGACGCTGGAAGAGACCGGCTTGAGGAGAGAAACGTGGAAGGTGGGGTGGATCTTGAGGGAATCGGGGAGCTTTAGTCTGACAGAACAGGGGTTAATGATCTTGGTGATGGGAAAGGGACCAATGTAGCGCGGAGACAGCTTACGTGAATCGGTCTGGAGGGGAAGGTCGCGGGTCGAGAGCCAGACCTGCTGACCGGGCTGGTAGTCGGGAGCTGGGGTTCGACGACGGTCCGCCAGGCGCTTGTTGCGTTGCGCCGAGCGGGTGAGGGAGGCCTTGACCTCTGCCCAGACGGCCTTGGCCCGACTGATGTGTTCCTCCACCGAGGGAACCGCCACTGCATGCTCCTGCTCCGTAAAAAGGGGAGGTTGGTAGCCAAGACAGGCCATGAACGGCGACATACCTGTCGAGGCGCAGGAGAGGGAGTTGTGGGCGTACTCGATCCATGCGAGAGCCTCGCTCCATGTCTCGGGGTTCCGGGCCACCACGCACCGCAGCGCTGCCTCCAGGTGTTGATTGGCCCGCTCGGTCTGCCCGTTGGTCTGTGGGTGGTAACCGGAGGAAAGGCTGGCTGTGGCGCCCACTGCCTTACAGAACTCCCTCCAGACCTGGGAAGAGAACTGGGGGCCCCGGTCGGAGACGATGTCTTGCGGGAGGCCGTGGAGCCGGAAAACGTGCTGGGTCAGGAGTGTGGCTGTCTCCAAGGCGGTGGGTAGCTTGGGAAGGGGAACGAAGTGGACGCTCTTGGAGAAGCGGTCGATAATGGTGAGGATAACTGTGTGTCCTTTGGACGAAGGAAGACCCGTGACGAAGTCCACAGCGATGTGGGACCAGGGGCGGCTCGGGATAGGCAGAGGGTGGAGAAGACCGGCCGGAGCCGAGTGTGAGGCCTTTCCGCGGGCGCAAACCGAGCATGCCAGCACGAATTCTCGCGTGTCTCTTGTCATACTGGGCCACCAGAAGTGCGCTTGGAGGAAGCGAAGGGTGCGCGTGACGCCAGGGTGGCAGGTGAGCGAGGAGGAGTGCCCCCACTGGAGGACCTGGGAGCGTGCGGCATCGGGGACGAAGAGGAGGTCCGAGGGGTCAGGTCGGGGATCGGGTTGGGTTTTCTGCGCCTCGCGAACCGTGCGCTCGATCTCCCAGGAGGCCGCCCCCAGGAGACAGGAGGACGGGAGAATGGTCTGTGTGGTCTCTGGACTGGCAGGCGGAGCGAACATCCGGGAGAGGGCGTCCGCCTTGCCGTTGTTCGACCCGGGACGGAAGGAAAGGGTGAAGTTGAATCGGCTCAAGAAGAGGTGCCAACGGGCTTGACGGGGGTTCATCCGCTTGGCTGACTGCAGGTAGGCCAGATTTTTGTGGTCGGTCCAGACGAGGAAGGGGACGGCGGTGCCCTCCAGCCAGTGCCCTCCAGCCAGTGCCGCCACTCCTGGAGAGCCCAGACGACTGCCAGCAACTCCCGATTGCCGACGTCATAGTTCTTCTCGGCGGGGGACAGGCGTCGGGAGAAGAAGGCGCATGGATGAGTCTTCTGGGTGTCGGGGTCCCGTTGGGAGAGCACCGCTCCCGCCCCCGTGTCGGAAGCATCCACCTCCACCACGAACTGGAGTGCGGGATCGGGGTGTCTGAGGACCGGAGCGCTGGTGAAGGCTTCCTTTAGATGCCCGAAAGCTTGAGCCGCTCCCGGAGTCCACTGAAAGGGGGTGAGGGTGGAGGTGAGGGCCGTGAGAGGACTAGCAACCTTGCTGTAATTGCGGATGAATCGCCGGTAGAAATTAGCGAACCCCAGGAAGCGTTGGAGTTCCTTGCGAGTAGTGGGAGTAGGCCACTCCACCACCGCCTGGATCTTGGCGGGATCCGGCTGGAGTTGACCCCGGGCGATGACGTAGCCCAGGAAATGGATCGATGGGACGTGGAACTCGCATTTCTCCGGTTTCACGAACAGGCGGTTCTCCAGCAGGCGCTGGAGGACTGATCGGACGTGGCGGCGGTGGTCCTCGAGGGATCGGGAGAAGATGAGGATGTCATCCAGGTAAATAAAGACGAAACGGTTGAGCATATCCCGGAGAATGTCGGTCATGAGAGCTTGAAAAACGGCGGGGGCGTTGGTGAGGCCGAAGGGCATGACGAGATACTCAAAATGTCCAAGGGGGGTATTGAAGGCCGTCTTCCATTCATCGCCCTCGCGGATGCGGACCAAATGGTAGGCGTTCCGGAGATCGAGCTTGGAGAAGACTTGGGCTTCGCAGAGGGGCTCGAACGAGGGGTCTATGAGGGGCAGAGAGGTCTTATTTTTGACTGTGATGCCGTTGAGAGCCTTGAAGTCAATGCAAGGGCGAAGGGAGGAGTCTTTCTTCTTGACAAAAAAGAAACCCGCTCCCAGGGGCGAGGAAGAGGGCCGAATCAGACCGGCCGCCAGGGAGTCGCGGATGTAGGTCTCGAGGGCCTCCTTCTCGGGACGGGAGATGTTGTACAGCCGGGAGCTGGGCAGCGGAGCTCCGGGAAAGAGGTCTATGGCGCAGTCATAGGGCCGATGGGGAGGAAGGGTGCGGGCGAGGTCTTTGCAAAAAACCTGGGCCAGGTCATGGTAGTCCGTGGGGACGGACGCCAGGTCGGGTGGAGCCGGGGAGCAAGGAACCGAGCGGGGAGCGGGGTCGGCGGACAGAAGGCACTGTGAGTGGCAAAGCTCGCTCCACCCGGTGATTGCACATCTCCTCCAGTCTATCGCGGGGTTGTGTAGCTGGAGCCACGGGAAACCCAGGACCAGGGGGACTTGTGGCGAGTGGATTAGGAGGAGCTGGATGGTCTCCCGGTGGTTACCGGAAACAATAAGGGTTAGGGGTCCCGTTTGATGGAAGACCTGGGAGATGAGGCGTCCATCCAGAGCCACCACGCGCCGTGGGGAAGGGAGAGGCTCCAGGGGGACACCCAGCCGGCGAGCCAGAGCCAGGTCCAGGAAGTTCCCATCCGCTCCGGAGTCCACCAGTACGGCGACCGAGAGGGATTGGGTCTGCCAGAGGAGGCGGGCTGGGATGGACATGCGTGAAGAGGAGCCCGTAGCTGACACGTTATGGCTCGCCGCGGGACTCCTGATCAGCGGCGAGCCCCCCTCTTTTGGCTTCACGTGGCAAGCGGCGATGTAGTTGCCACAATAGAGGCATAGCTGGCTCGAGAGGCGCCTCTGGCGTTCCTGAGGATCCAGGCGGGTTCTCCCCAGCTGCATGGGCTCCTCCTGTCCGACGGGAGGCGTAACCGGTAGTCGCGGAGGGAAGTCGACGGGAGGTGCGGGAGCGCGTGCCGCCGGACGGGGCGACCTACGCGTCCGCTCGGACTGCCGCTCCCGCAACCGGTTGTCTACCTTAATAGCCAGGGCAATGAGGTCTTCGAGAGAGGCGGTCTCATCCCGAACGGCCAGCTCATCCTTGAGCTGGTCCGTCAGCCCGTTGAGGAACACTCCCCGAAGGGCGGGCTCGTTCCACCCGCACTCGTGGGCGAGAATGCGGAACTCCACCGAAAAGTCGGCGGCGGAGCGGGAACCCTGCCGGAGTGCGAGCAATCGGCGGGTGGCCTCGCGTCCCTTGACGGGATGGTCGAATACCCGCCGCAACTCTTGGCAGAAGTGGGAGTAGGAGGCCATCGCCGGGGCCGATGCCTCCCACAAGGCGGTGGCCCATTTCGCGGCGCGGCCGCGGAGCAGGTTCACCATGTAGGCGATGCGAGCTCGATCGGTCGGGTAACTTTGGGGTTGGAGATCGAACACCAACGAGGTGCTCAATATGAACTGGCTACAAGAGCCCAGATCACCGGAAAACGGCTCGGGAGTGGGGACATGGGGTTCCCTGCCGCTCGAAGAGAACACGGCGGGCGGAGGAGGGGGAGAAGGGACCGGGGAGGTGCCCTCCGGGAGGCCGGAAGCAGAGGGAAGAGAGCTGACCTGCTTCGAAAGGAGCGCGAGTTGGTGGTGGAGAGCCTGGACGGAGTCCATGAACTCCTGCATCATCCTCTCGTGTCTTCCCAGCTGTCTGCCTTGGTGGGAGAGGGCCTCTTGGAGGGAATCCGAGCTCGCTGGGTCCATTGGGGCCGGATTATTCTGTAACGGTTCAGGGAACCGTGAGAAAGGAAAACTGGACCCAAGAGCAAGCGAGGATGGTTGAGGAGGATTTATTGAAGGGTTCGGGGGGAGAGGAACGGGTTCCGGTAGCAGGGCAGGAGGACAGGTGGAGGAGCGGCGAGTCAGCGCCGGGGTGCTCGCCGGGGTGGCGAGATGTGCGCTCGCGGAGGTGCAGCGGAGACGGCGCGCTGAGTGTGCACCGGTGCTGTGGCGGGAGGAACGCGGGCGCGGAGAGCGGCGTGGAGGCGAAGGCGGCGGCGAGCCGGCGGAGGCTGAGAAGGGCAGGCAGGCGGCGTACGGGCGTACGAGGTGCGATCGACGCTCCGGGGCTCGGCGGCTGGCGGCGGAGGATCGGGCTCGGGCTGGCGCTGGGCGGCTGGAGGGAGAGCGAGGAAAGACAATGGTTAACTCGGGTTGCATAACACAAAGCGCGGACGTGCACGAGGCGAACGTCGACGTGGACCGGGTACCGAGGTAGGTCACGGAATAATCCGGCGTCTGGCTCCTGGCAGCGCTGAGCTTTAAACCCCCGCGGTGATTGCTGATGATGGGCAGCAGGTGCGCAGGAGCCGACGCCCTCTCCGGTCGGAGGCGTGCCTGGCGGAAAACAGCCGGAACCTAGGGAAAAGGGAAAAAGCTTGGCAGGCCCCCTAACCCGAACCCCCACATAATGCCTCTCATAGCAAATGTGTACAGCGCGAGCTGAAAATGCATTTACAGCACTAAAAAAACAAACTTTTATAACAGCTAAACCAAACGTTTCCAATGTAAATTTCCACCTTTATATAGTGTAGAAAGGCATCCTGAAGCCTGGAAAGTCATTAATTTGATTGTCCAGTATTCCCTTCATGAGATATTGCAACACTTAGAAAAAGTGTACAGCGCCAGCAGACAATGAATTTTCAGCACTAAAAAAACGAAACTTCATTAACAGCTAAACCAAACGTTTCCAATGTAAATTTCCACATTTATAGAGTGTAAAAAGGCATCCTGAAGCCTGGGAAGTCATTAATTTGATTGTCCAGTATTTCCCTTATGAGATAATGCCTCACATAGCAAATGTGTACAGTGCGAGCTGAAAATGCATTTTCAGCACTAAAAAACCAAACTTTTATAACAGCTAAACCAAACGTTTCCAATGTAAATTTCCACCTTTATATAATGTAAAAAGACATCCTGAAGCCTGGGCAGTCATTAATTTGATTGTCCAGTATTTCCCTTATGAGATAATGCCTCACATAGCAAATGTGTACAGCGCGAGCTGAGAATGCATTTACAGCACTAAAAAAACAAACTTTTATAACAGCTAAACTAAACGTTTCCAATGTAAATTTCCACCTTTATATAGTGTAAAAAGACATCCTGAAGCCTGGGCAGTCATTAATTTGATTGTCCAATATTTCCCTTATGAGATAATGCCTCTCATAGCAAATGTGTACAGCGCGAGCTGAAAATGCATTTACAGCACTAAAAAACCAAACTTTTATAACAGCTAAACCAAACGTTTCCAATGTAAATTTCCACCTTTATATAGTGTAGAAAGGCATCCTGAAGCCTGGAAAGTCATTAATTTGATTGTCCAGTATTTCCTTCATGAGATATTGCAACACTAAGAAAAAGTGTACAGCGCCAGCAGACAATGAATTTTCAGCACTAAAAAAACGAAACTTCATTAACAGCTAAACCAAACGTTTCCAATGTAAATTTCCACATTTATAGAGTGTAAAAAGGCATCCTGAAGCCTGGGAAGTCATTAATTTGATTGTCCAGTATTTCCCTTATGAGATAATGCCTCACATAGCAAATGTGTACAGTGCGAGCTGAAAATGCATTTTCAGCACTAAAAAACCAAACTTTTATAACAGCTAAACCAAACGTTTCCAATGTAAATTTCCACCTTTATATAATGTAAAAAGACATCCTGAAGCCTGGGCAGTCATTAATTTGATTGTCCAGTATTTCCCTTATGAGATAATGCCTCACATAGCAAATGTGTACAGCGCGAGCTGAGAATGCATTTACAGCACTAAAAAAACAAACTTTTATAACAGCTAAACTAAACGTTTCCAATGTAAATTTCCACCTTTATATAGTGTAAAAAGACATCCTGAAGCCTGGGCAGTCATTAATTTGATTGTCCAATATTTCCCTTATGAGATAATGCCTCTCATAGCAAATGTGTACAGCGCGAGCTGAAAATGCATTTACAGCACTAAAAAACCAAACTTTTATAACAGCTAAACCAAACGTTTCCAATGTAAATTTCCACCTTTATATAGTGTAGAAAGGCATCCTGAAGCCTGGAAAGTCATTAATTTGATTGTCCAGTATTTCCTTCATGAGATATTGCAACACTAAGAAAAAGTGTACAGCGCCAGCAGACAATGAATTTTCAGCACTAAAAAAACGAAACTTCATTAACAGCTAAACCAAACGTTTCCAATGTAAATTTCCACATTTATAGAGTGTAAAAAGGCATCCTGAAGCCTGGGAAGTCATTAATTTGATTGTCCAGTATTTCCCTTATGAGATAATGCCTCACATAGCAAATGTGTACAGTGCGAGCTGAAAATGCATTTTCAGCACTAAAAAAACAAACTTTTATAACAGCTAAACTAAACGTTTCCAATGTAAATTTCCACCTTTATATAGTGTAAAAAGACATCCTGAAGCCTGGGCAGTCATTAATTTGATTGTCCAATATTTCCCTTATGAGATAATGCCTCTCATAGCAAATGTGTACAGCGCGAGCTGAAAATGCATTTACAGCACTAAAAAAACAAACTTTTATAACAGCTAAACTAAACGTTTCCAATGTAAATTTCCACCTTTATATAGTGTAAAAAGACATCCTGAAGCCTGGGCAGTCATTAATTTGATTGTCCAATATTTCCCTTATGAGATAATGCCTCTCATAGCAAATGTGTACAGCGCGAGCTGAAAATGCATTTACAGCACTAAAAAACCAAACTTTTATAACAGCTAAACCAAACGTTTCCAATGTAAATTTCCACCTTTATATAGTGTAGAAAGGCATCCTGAAGCCTGGAAAGTCATTAATTTGATTGTCCAGTATTTCCTTCATGAGATATTGCAACACTTAGAAAAGGTGTACAGCGCCAGCAGACAATGAATTTTCAGCACTAAAAAAACGAAACTTCATTAACAGCTAAACCAAACGTTTCCAATGTAAATTTCCACATTTATAGAGTGTAAAAATGCATCCTGAAGCCTGGGAAGTCATTAATTTGATTGTCCAGTATTTCCCTTATGAGATAATGCCTCACATAGCAAATGTGTACAGTGCGAGCTGAAAATGCATTTTCAGCACTAAAAAACCAAACTTTTATAACAGCTAAACCAAACGTTTCCAATGTAAATTTCCACCTTTATATAGTGTAGAAAGGCATCCTGAAGCCTGGAAAGTCATTAATTTGATTGTCCAGTATTTCCTTCATGAGATATTGCAACACTTAGAAAAAGTGTACAGCGCCAGCAGACAATGAATTTCCAGCACTAAAAAAACGAAACTTCATTAACAGCTAAACTAAACGTTTCCAATGTAAATTTCCACCTTTATATAGTGTAAAAAGACATCCTGAAGCCTGGGCAGTCATTAATTTGATTGTCCAATATTTCCCTTATGAGATAATGCCTCTCATAGCAAATGTGTACAGCGCGAGCTGAAAATGCATTTACAGCACTAAAAAACCAAACTTTTATAACAGCTAAACCAAACGTTTCCAATGTAAATTTCCACCTTTATATAGTGTAGAAAGGCATCCTGAAGCCTGGAAAGTCATTAATTTGATTGTCCAGTATTTCCTTCATGAGATATTGCAACACTTAGAAAAAGTGTACAGCGCCAGCAGACAATGAATTTTCAGCACTAAAAAAACGAAACTTCATTAACAGCTAAACCAAACGTTTCCAATGTAAATTTCCACATTTATAGAGTGTAAAAAGGCATCCTGAAGCCTGGGAAGTAATTAATTTGATTGTCCAGTATTTCCCTTATGAGATAATGCCTCACATAGCAAATGTGTACAGTGCGAGCTGAAAATGCATTTTCAGCACTAAAAAACCAAACTTTTATAACAGCTAAACCAAACGTTTCCAATGTAAATTTCCACCTTTATATAGTGTAAAAAGACATCCTGAAGCCTGGGCAGTCATTAATTTGATTGTCCAGTATTTCCCTTATGAGATAATGCCTCACATAGCAAATGTGTACAGCGCGAGCTGAAAATGCATTTACAGCACTAAAAACCCAAACTTTTATAACAGCTAAACCAAACGTTTCCAATGTAAATTTCCACCTTTATATAGTGTAGAAAGGCATCCTGAAGCCTGGAAGGTCATTAATTTGATTGTCCAGTATTTCCTTCATGAGATATTGCAACACTTAGAAAAGGTGTACAGCGCCAGCAGACAATGAATTTTCAGCACTAAAAAACCGAAACTTCATTAACAGCTAAACCAAACGTTTCCAATGTAAATTTCCACCTTTATATAGTGTAGAAAGGCATCCTGAAGCCTGGAAAGTGATTAATTTGATTGTCCAGTATTTCCTTCATGAGATATTGCAACACTTAGAAAAGGTGTACAGCGCCAGCAGACAATGAATTTTCAGCACTAAAAAAACGAAACTTCATTAACAGCTAAACCAAACGTTTCCAATGTAAATTTCCACATTTATAGAGTGTAAAAAGGCATCCTGAAGCCTGGGAAGTCATTAATTTTATTGTCCAGTATTTCCCTTATGAGATAATGCCTCACATAGCAAATGTGTACAGTTCGAGCTGAAAATGCATTTACAGCACTAAAAAACCAAACTTTTATAACAGCTAAACCAAACGTTTCCAATGTAAATTTCCACCTTTATATAGTGTAGAAAGGCATCCTGAAGCCTGGAAAGTCATTGATTTGATTGTCCAGTATTTCCTTCATGAGATATTGCAACACTTAGAAAAAGTGTACAGCGCCAGCAGACAATGAATTTTCAGCACTAAAAAAACGAAACTTCATTAACAGCTAAACTAAACGTTTCCAATGTAAATTTCCACCTTTATATAGAGTAAAAAGACATCCTGAAGCCTGGGCAGCCATTAATTTGATTGTCCAATATTTCCCTTATGAGATAATGCCTCTCATAGCAAATGTGTACAGCGCGAGCTGAAAATGCATTTACAGCACTAAAAAACCAAACTTTTATAACAGCTAAACCAAACGTTTCCAATGTAAATTTCCACATTTATAGAGTGTAAAAAGGCATCCTGAAGCCTGGGAAGTCATTAATTTGATTGTCCAATATTTCCCTTATGAGATAATGCCTCACATAGCAAATGTGTACAGCGCGAGCTGAAAATGCATTTACAGCACTAAAAAACCAAACTTTTATAACAGCTAAACCAAACGTTTCCAATGTAAATTTCCACCTTTATATAGTGTAGAAAGGCATCCTGAAGCCTGGAAAGTCATTAATTTGATTGTCCAGTATTTCCTTCATGAGATATTGCAACACTTAGAAAAAGTGTACAGCGCCAGCAGACAATGAATTTTCAGCACTAAAAAAACGAAACTTCATTAACAGCTAAACCAAACGTTTCCAATGTAAATTTCCACATTTATAGAGTGTAAAAAGGCATCCTAAAGCCTGGGAAGTCATTAATTTGATTGTCCAGTATTTCCCTTATGAGATAATGCCTCACATAGCAAATGTGTACAGTGCGAGCTGAAAATGCATTTTCAGCACTAAAAAAACAAACTTTTATAACAGCTAAACTAAACGTTTCCAATGTAAATGTCCACCTTTATATAGTGTAAAAAGACATCCTGAAGCCTGGGCAGTCATTAATTTGATTGTCCAATATTTCCCTTATGAGATAATGCCTCTCATAGCAAATGTGTACAGCGCGAGCTGAAAATGCATTTACAGCACTAAAAAAACAAACTTTTATAACAGCTAAACTAAACGTTTCCAATGTAAATTTCCACGTTTATATAGTGTAAAAAGACATCCTGAAGCCTGGGCAGTCATTAATTTGATTGTCCAATATTTCCCTTATGAGATAATGCCTCTCATAGCAAATGTGTTCAGCGCGAGCTGAAAATGCATTTACAGCACTAAAAACCCAAACTTTTATAACAGCTAAACCAAACGTTTCCAATGTAAATTTCCACCTTTATATAGTGTAGAAAGGCATCCTGAAGCCTGGAAAGTCATTAATTTGATTGTCCAGTATTTCCTTCATGAGATATTGCAACACTTAGAAAAGGTGTACAGCGCCAGCAGACAATGAATTTTCAGCACTAAAAAAACGAAACTTCATTAACAGCTAAACCAAACGTTTCCAATGTAAATTTCCACCTTTATATAGTGTAGAAAGGCATCCTGAAGCCTGGAAAGTGATTAATTTGATTGTCCAGTATTTCCTTCATGAGATATTGCAACACTTAGAAAAGGTGTACAGCGCCAGCAGACAATGAATTTTCAGCACTAAAAAAACGAAACTTCATTAACAGCTAAACCAAACGTTTCCAATGTAAATTTCCACATTTATAGAGTGTAAAAATGCATCCTGAAGCCTGGGAAGTCATTAATTTGATTGTCCAGTATTTCCCTTATGAGATAATGCCTCACATAGCAAATGTGTACAGTGCGAGCTGAAAATGCATTTTCAGCACTAAAAAACCAAACTTTTATAACAGCTAAACCAAACGTTTCCAATGTAAATTTCCACCTTTATATAGTGTAGAAAGGCATCCTGAAGCCTGGAAAGTCATTAATTTGATTGTCCAGTATTTCCTTCATGAGATATTGCAACACTTAGAAAAAGTGTACAGCGCCAGCAGACAATGAATTTCCAGCACTAAAAAACCGAAACTTCATTAACAGCTAAACTAAACGTTTCCAATGTAAATTTCCACCTTTATATAGTGTAAAAATGCATCCTGAAGCCTGGGAAGTCATTAATTTGATTGTCCAGTATTTCCCTTATGAGATAATGCCTCACATAGCAAATGTGTACAGTGCGAGCTGAAAATGCATTTTCAGCACTAAAAAACCAAACTTTTATAACAGCTAAACCAAACGTTTCCAATGTAAATTTCCACCTTTATAGAGTGTAAAAATGCATCCTGAAGCCTGGGAAGTCATTAATTTGATTGTCCAGTATTTCCCTTATGAGATAATGCCTCACATAGCAAATGTGTACAGTGCGAGCTGAAAATGCATTTTCAGCACTAAAAAACCAAACTTTTATAACAGCTAAACCAAACGTTTCCAATGTAAATTTCCACATTTATAGAGTGTAAAAAGGCATCCTAAAGCCTGGGAAGTCATTAATTTGATTGTCCAGTATTTCCCTTATGAGATAATGCCTCACATAGCAAATGTGTACAGTGCGAGCTGAAAATGCATTTTCAGCACTAAAAAAACAAACTTTTATAACAGCTAAACTAAACGTTTCCAATGTAAATTTCCACCTTTATATAGTGTAAAAAGACATCCTGAAGCCTGGGCAGTCATTAATTTGATTGTCCAATATTTCCCTTATGAGATAATGCCTCTCATAGCAAATGTGTACAGCGCGAGCTGAAAATGCATTTACAGCACTAAAAAAACAAACTTTTATAACAGCTAAACTAAACGTTTCCAATGTAAATTTCCACGTTTATATAGTGTAAAAAGACATCCTGAAGCCTGGGCAGTCATTAATTTGATTGTCCAATATTTCCCTTATGAGATAATGCCTCTCATAGCAAATGTGTTCAGCGCGAGCTGAAAATGCATTTACAGCACTAAAAACCCAAACTTTTATAACAGCTAAACCAAACGTTTCCAATGTAAATTTCCACCTTTATATAGTGTAGAAAGGCATCCTGAAGCCTGGAAAGTCATTAATTTGATTGTCCAGTATTTCCTTCATGAGATATTGCAACACTTAGAAAAGGTGTACAGCGCCAGCAGACAATGAATTTTCAGCACTAAAAAAACGAAACTTCATTAACAGCTAAACCAAACGTTTCCAATGTAAATTTCCACCTTTATATAGTGTAGAAAGGCATCCTGAAGCCTGGAAAGTGATTAATTTGATTGTCCAGTATTTCCTTCATGAGATATTGCAACACTTAGAAAAGGTGTACAGCGCCAGCAGACAATGAATTTTCAGCACTAAAAAAACGAAACTTCATTAACAGCTAAACCAAACGTTTCCAATGTAAATTTCCACATTTATAGAGTGTAAAAATGCATCCTGAAGCCTGGGAAGTCATTAATTTGATTGTCCAGTATTTCCCTTATGAGATAATGCCTCACATAGCAAATGTGTACAGTGCGAGCTGAAAATGCATTTTCAGCACTAAAAAACCAAACTTTTATAACAGCTAAACCAAACGTTTCCAATGTAAATTTCCACCTTTATATAGTGTAGAAAGGCATCCTGAAGCCTGGAAAGTCATTAATTTGATTGTCCAGTATTTCCTTCATGAGATATTGCAACACTTAGAAAAAGTGTACAGCGCCAGCAGACAATGAATTTCCAGCACTAAAAAAACGAAACTTCATTAACAGCTAAACTAAACGTTTCCAATGTAAATTTCCACCTTTATATAGTGTAAAAAGACATCCTGAAGCCTGGGCAGTCATTAATTTGATTGTCCAATATTTCCCTTATGAGATAATGCCTCTCATAGCAAATGTGTACAGCGCGAGCTGAAAATGCATTTACAGCACTAAAAAACCAAACTTTTATAACAGCTAAACCAAACGTTTCCAATGTAAATTTCCACCTTTATATAGTGTAGAAAGGCATCCTGAAGCCTGGAAAGTCATTAATTTGATTGTCCAGTATTTCCTTCATGAGATATTGCAACACTTAGAAAAAGTGTACAGCGCCAGCAGACAATGAATTTTCAGCACTAAAAAAACGAAACTTCATTAACAGCTAAACCAAACGTTTCCAATGTAAATTTCCACATTTATAGAGTGTAAAAAGGCATCCTGAAGCCTGGGAAGTAATTAATTTGATTGTCCAGTATTTCCCTTATGAGATAATGCCTCACATAGCAAATGTGTACAGTGCGAGCTGAAAATGCATTTTCAGCACTAAAAAACCAAACTTTTATAACAGCTAAACCAAACGTTTCCAATGTAAATTTCCACCTTTATATAGTGTAAAAAGACATCCTGAAGCCTGGGCAGTCATTAATTTGATTGTCCAGTATTTCCCTTATGAGATAATGCCTCACATAGCAAATGTGTACAGCGCGAGCTGAAAATGCATTTACAGCACTAAAAACCCAAACTTTTATAACAGCTAAACCAAACGTTTCCAATGTAAATTTCCACCTTTATATAGTGTAGAAAGGCATCCTGAAGCCTGGAAGGTCATTAATTTGATTGTCCAGTATTTCCTTCATGAGATATTGCAACACTTAGAAAAGGTGTACAGCGCCAGCAGACAATGAATTTTCAGCACTAAAAAATCGAAACTTCATTAACAGCTAAACCAAACGTTTCCAATGTAAATTTCCACCTTTATATAGTGTAGAAAGGCATCCTGAAGCCTGGAAAGTCATTAATTTGATTGTCCAGTATTTCCTTCATGAGATATTGCAACACTTAGAAAAGGTGTACAGCGCCAGCAGACAATGAATTTTCAGCACTAAAAAAACGAAACTTCATTAACAGCTAAACCAAACGTTTCCAATGTAAATTTCCACATTTATAGAGTGTAAAAAGGCATCCTGAAGCCTGGGAAGTCATTAATTTGATTGTCCAGTATTTCCCTTATGAGATAATGCCTCACATAGCAAATGTGTACAGTTCGAGCTGAAAATGCATTTACAGCACTAAAAAACCAAACTTTTATAACAGCTAAACCAAACGTTTCCAATGTAAATTTCCACCTTTATATAGTGTAGAAAGGCATCCTGAAGCCTGGAAAGTCATTGATTTGATTGTCCAGTATTTCCTTCATGAGATATTGCAACACTTAGAAAAAGTGTACAGCGCCAGCAGACAATGAATTTTCAGCACTAAAAAAACGAAACTTCATTAACAGCTAAACTAAACGTTTCCAATGTAAATTTCCACCTTTATATAGAGTAAAAAGACATCCTGAAGCCTGGGCAGTCATTAATTTGATTGTCCAGTATTTCCCTTATGAGATAATGCCTGGGCAGCCATTAATTTGATTGTCCAATATTTCCCTTATGAGATAATGCCTCTCATAGCAAATGTGTACAGCGCGAGCTGAAAATGCATTTACAGCACTAAAAAACCAAACTTTTATAACAGCTAAACCAAACGTTTCCAATGTAAATTTCCACATTTATAGAGTGTAAAAAGGCATCCTGAAGCCTGGGAAGTCATTAATTTGATTGTCCAGTATTTCCCTTATGAGATAATGCCTCACATAGCAAATGTGTACAGCGCGAGCTGAAAATGCATTTACAGCACTAAAAAACCAAACTTTTATAACAGCTAAACCAAACGTTTCCAATGTAAATTTCCACCTTTATATAGTGTAGAAAGGCATCCTGAAGCCTGGAAAGTGATTAATTTGATTGTCCAGTATTTCCTTCATGAGATATTGCAACACTTAGAAAAAGTGTACAGCGCCAGCAGACAATGAATTTTCAGCACTAAAAAACCGAAACTTCATTAACAGCTAAACTAAACGTTTCCAATGTAAATTTCCACCTTTATATAGTGTAAAAAGACATCCTGAAGCCTGGGCAGTCATTAATTTGATTGTCCAATATTTCCCTTATGAGATAATGCCTCTCATAGCAAATGTGTACAGCGCGAGCTGAAAATGCATTTACAGCACTAAAAAACCAAACTTTTATAACAGCTAAACCAAACGTTTCCAATGTAAATTTCCACCTTTATATAGTGTAGAAAGGCATCCTGAAGCCTGGAAAGTCATTAATTTGATTGTCCAGTATTTCCTTCATGAGATATTGCAACACTTAGAAAAAGTGTACAGCGCCAGCAGACAATGAATTTTCAGCACTAAAAAAACGAAACTTCATTAACAGCTAAACCAAACGTTTCCAATGTAAATTTCCACATTTATAGAGTGTAAAAAGGCATCCTGAAGCCTGGGAAGTCATTAATTTGATTGTCCAGTATTTCCCTTATGAGATAATGCCTCACATAGCAAATGTGTACAGTGCGAGCTGAAAATGCATTTTCAGCACTAAAAAACCAAACTTTTATAACAGCTAAACCAAACGTTTCCAATGTAAATTTCCACCTTTATATAGTGTAAAAAGACATCCTGAAGCCTGGGCAGTCATTAATTTGATTGTCCAGTATTTCCCTTATGAGATAATGCCTCACATAGCAAATGTGTACAGCGCGAGCTGAAAATGCATTTACAGCACTAAAAAAACAAACTTTTATAACAGCTAAACTAAACGTTTCCAATGTAAATTTCCACCTTTATATAGTGTAAAAAGACATCCTGAAGCCTGGGCAGTCATTAATTTGATTGTCCAATATTTCCCTTATGAGATAATGCCTCTCATAGCAAATGTGTACAGCGCGAGCTGAAAATGCATTTACAGCACTAAAAAACCAAACTTTTATAACAGCTAAACCAAACGTTTCCAATGTAAATTTCCACCTTTATATAGTGTAGAAAGGCATCCTGAAGCCTGGAAAGTCATTAATTTGATTGTCCAGTATTTCCTTCATGAGATATTGCAACACTTAGAAAAAGTGTACAGCGCCAGCAGACAATGAATTTTCAGCACTAAAAAAACGAAACTTCATTAACAGCTAAACCAAACGTTTCCAATGTAAATTTCCACATTTATAGAGTGTAAAAAGGCATCCTAAAGCCTGGGAAGTCATTAATTTGATTGTCCAGTATTTCCCTTATGAGATAATGCCTCACATAGCAAATGTGTACAGTGCGAGCTGAAAATGCATTTTCAGCACTAAAAAAACAAACTTTTATAACAGCTAAACTAAACGTTTCCAATGTAAATTTCCACCTTTATATAGTGTAAAAAGACATCCTGAAGCCTGGGCAGTCATTAATTTGATTGTCCAATATTTCCCTTATGAGATAATGCCTCTCATAGCAAATGTGTACAGCGCGAGCTGAAAATGCATTTACAGCACTAAAAAAACAAACTTTTATAACAGCTAAACTAAACGTTTCCAATGTAAATTTCCACCTTTATATAGTGTAAAAAGACATCCTGAAGCCTGGGCAGTCATTAATTTGATTGTCCAATATTTCCCTTATGAGATAATGCCTCTCATAGCAAATGTGTTCAGCGCGAGCTGAAAATGCATTTACAGCACTAAAAACCCAAACTTTTATAACAGCTAAACCAAACGTTTCCAATGTAAATTTCCACCTTTATATAGTGTAGAAAGGCATCCTGAAGCCTGGAAAGTCATTAATTTGATTGTCCAGTATTTCCTTCATGAGATATTGCAACACTTAGAAAAGGTGTACAGCGCCAGCAGACAATGAATTTTCAGCACTAAAAAAACGAAACTTCATTAACAGCTAAACCAAACGTTTCCAATGTAAATTTCCACATTTATAGATAGAGTGTAAAAAGGCATCCTGAAGCCTGGGAAGTCATTAATTTGATTGTCCAGTATTTCCCTTATGAGATAATGCCTCACATAGCAAATGTGTACAGTGCGAGCTGAAAATGCATTTTCAGCACTAAAAAAACAAACTTTTATAACAGCTAAACCAAACGTTTCCAATGTAAATTTCCACCTTTATATAGTGTAAAAAGACATCCTGAAGCCTGGGCAGTCATTAATTTGATTGTCCAGTATTTCCCTTATGAGATAATGCCTCACATAGCAAATGTGTACAGTGCGAGCTGAAAATGCATTTTCAGCACGAAAAAAACCAAACTTTTATAACAACTAAACCAAACGTTTCCAATGTAAATTTCCACCTTTATATAGTGTAAAAAGACATCCTGGAGCCTGGGCAGTCATTAATTTGATTGTCCAATATTTCCCTTATGAGATAATGCCTCTCATAGCAAATGTGTACAGCGCGAGCTGAAAATGCATTTACAGCACTAAAAAACCAAACTTTTATAACAGCTAAACCAAACGTTTCCAATGTAAATTTCCACCTTTATATAGTGTAGAAAGGCATCCTGAAGCCTGGAAAGTGATTAATTTGATTGTCCAGTATTTCCTTCATGAGATATTGCAACACTTAGAAAAAGTGTACAGCGCCAGCAGACAATGAATTTTCAGCACTAAAAAACCGAAACTTCATTAACAGCTAAACTAAACGTTTCCAATGTAAATTTCCACCTTTATATAGTGTAAAAAGACATCCTGAAGCCTGGGCAGTCATTAATTTGATTGTCCAATATTTCCCTTATGAGATAATGCCTCTCATAGCAAATGTGTACAGCGCGAGCTGAAAATGCATTTACAGCACTAAAAAACCAAACTTTTATAACAGCTAAACCAAACGTTTCCAATGTAAATTTCCACCTTTATATAGTGTAGAAAGGCATCCTGAAGCCTGGAAAGTCATTAATTTGATTGTCCAGTATTTCCTTCATGAGATATTGCAACACTTAGAAAAAGTGTACAGCGCCAGCAGACAATGAATTTCCAGCACTAAAAAAACGAAACTTCATTAACAGCTAAACTAAACGTTTCCAATGTAAATTTCCACCTTTATATAGTGTAAAAAGACATCCTGAAGCCTGGGCAGTCATTAATTTGATTGTCCAATATTTCCCTTATGAGATAATGCCTCTCATAGCAAATGTGTACAGCGCGAGCTGAAAATGCATTTACAGCACTAAAAAACCAAACTTTTATAACAGCTAAACTAAACGTTTCCAATGTAAATTTCCACCTTTATATAGTGTAGAAAGGCATCCTGAAGCCTGGAAAGTCATTAATTTGATTGTCCAGTATTTCCTTCATGAGATATTGCAACACTTAGAAAAAGTGTACAGCGCCAGCAGACAATGAATTTTCAGCACTAAAAAAACGAAACTTCATTAACAGCTAAACCAAACGTTTCCAATGTAAATTTCCACATTTATAGAGTGTAAAAAGGCATCCTGAAGCCTGGGAAGTCATTAATTTGATTGTCCAGTATTTCCCTTATGAGATAATGCCTCACATAGCAAATGTGTACAGTGCGAGCTGAAAATGCATTTTCAGCACTAAAAAACCAAACTTTTATAACAGCTAAACCAAACGTTTCCAATGTAAATTTCCACCTTTATATAGTGTAAAAAGACATCCTGAAGCCTGGGCAGTCATTAATTTGATTGTCCAGTATTTCCCTTATGAGATAATGCCTCACATAGCAAATGTGTACAGCGCGAGCTGAAAATGCATTTACAGCACTAAAAAAACAAACTTTTATAACAGCTAAACTAAACGTTTCCAATGTAAATTTCCACCTTTATATAGTGTAAAAAGACATCCTGAAGCCTGGGCAGTCAATAATTTGATTGTCCAATATTTCCCTTATGAGATAATGCCTCTCATAGCAAATGTGTACAGCGCGAGCTGAAAATGCATTTACAGCACTAAAAACCCAAACTTTTATAACAGCTAAACCAAACGTTTCCAATGTAAATTTCCACCTTTATATAGTGTAGAAAGGCATCCTGAAGCCTGGAAAGTCATTAATTTGATTGTCCAGTATTTCCTTCATGAGATATTGCAACACTTAGAAAAGGTGTACAGCGCCAGCAGACAATGAATTTTCAGCACTAAAAAATCGAAACTTCATTAACAGCTAAACCAAACGTTTCCAATGTAAATTTCCACCTTTATATAGTGTAGAAAGGCATCCTGAAGCCTGGAAAGTCATTAATTTGATTGTCCAGTATTTCCTTCATGAGATATTGCAACACTTAGAAAAGGTGTACAGCGTCAGCAGACAATGAATTTTCAGCACTAAAAAAACGAAACTTCATTAACAGCTAAACCAAACGTTTCCAATGTAAATTTCCACATTTATAGAGTGTAAAAAGGCATCCTGAAGCCTGGGAAGTCATTAATTTGATTGTCCAGTATTTCCCTTATGAGATAATGCCTCACATAGCAAATGTGTACAGTTCGAGCTGAAAATGCATTTACAGCACTAAAAAACCAAACTTTTATAACAGCTAAACCAAACGTTTCCAATGTAAATTTCCACCTTTATATAGTGTAGAAAGGCATCCTGAAGCCTGGAAAGTCATTGATTTGATTGTCCAGTATTTCCTTCATGAGATATTGCAACACTTAGAAAAAGTGTACAGCGCCAGCAGACAATGAATTTTCAGCACTAAAAAAACGAAACTTCATTAACAGCTAAACTAAACGTTTCCAATGTAAATTTCCACCTTTATATAGAGTAAAAAGACATCCTGAAGCCTGGGCAGCCATTTATTTGATTGTCCAATATTTCCCTTATGAGATAATGCCTCTCATAGCAAATGTGTACAGCGCGAGCTGAAAATGCATTTACAGCACTAAAAAAACAAACTTTTATAACAGCTAAACCAAACGTTTCCAATGTAAATTTCCACCTTTATATAGTGTAGAAAGGCACCCTGAAGCCTGGAAAGTCATTAATTTGATTGTCCAGTATTTCCTTCATGAGATATTGCAACACTTAGAAAAAGTGTACAGCGCCAGCAGACAATGAATTTTCAGCACTAAAAAAACGAAACTTCATTAACAGCTAAACCAAACGTTTCCAATGTAAATTTCCACATTTATAGAGTGTAAAAAGGCATCCTGAAGCCTGGGAAGTCATTAATTTGATTGTCCAGTATTTCCCTTATGAGATAATGCCTCACATAGCAAATGTGTACAGTTCGAGCTGAAAATGCATTTTCAGCACTAAAAAACCAAACTTTTATAACAGCTAAACCAAACGTTTCCAATGTAAATTTCCACCTTTATATAGTGTAAAAAGACATCCTGAAGCCTGGGCAGTCATTAATTCGATTGTCCAATATTTCCTTTATGAGATAATGCCTCTCATAGGCAAATGTGTACAGCGCGAGCTGAAAATGCATTTACAGCACTAAAAAACCAAACTTTTATAACAGCTAAACCAAACTTTCCAATGTAAATTTCCACCTTTATATAGTGTAAAAAGGCATCCTGAAGCCTGGGAAGTCATTAATTTGATTGTCCAGTATTTCCCTTATGAGATAATGCCTCACATAGCAAATGTGTACAGTGCGAGCTGAAAATGCATTTTCAGCACTAAAAAAACGAAACTTCATTAACAGCTAAACCAAACGTTTCCAATGCAAATTTTCACATTTATAGAGTGTAAAAAGGCATCCCGAAGCCTGGGAAGTCATTAATTTGATTGTCCAGTATTTCCCTTATGAGATAATGCCTCACATAGCAAATGTGTACAGTGCGAGCTGAAAATGCATTTTCAGCACTAAAAAACCAAACTTTTATAACAGCGAAACCAAACGTTTCCAATGTAAATTTCCACCTTTATATAGTGTAAAAAGACATCCTGAAGCCTGGGCAGTCATTAATTTGATTGTCCAAAATTTCCCTTATGAGATAATGCCTCTCATAGCAAATGTGTACAGCGCGAGCTGAAAATGCATTTACAGCACTAAAAAACCAAACTTTTATAACAGCTAAACCAAACGTTTCCAATGTAAATTTCTACCTTTATATAGTGTAGAAAGGCATCCTGAAGCCTGGAAAGTCATTAATTTGATTGTCCAGTATTTCCTTCATGAGATATTGCAACACTTAGAAAAAGTGTACAGCGCCAGCAGACAATGAATTTTCAGCACTAAAAAAACGAAACTTCATTAACAGCTAAACTAAACGTTTCCAATGTAAATTTCCACCTTTATATAGTGTAAAAAGACATCCTGAAGCCTGGGCAGTCATTAATTTGATTGTCCAATATTTCCCTTATGAGATAATGCCTCTCATAGCAAATGTGTACAGCGCGAGCTGAAAATGCATTTACAGCACTAAAAAACCAAACTTTTATAACAGCTAAACCAAACGTTTCCAATGTAAATTTCCACCTTTATATAGTGTAGAAAGGCATCCTGAAGCCTGGAAAGTCATTAATTTGATTGTCCAGTATTTCCTTCATGAGATATTGCAACACTTAGAAAAAGTGTACAGCGCCAGCAGACAATGAATTTTCAGCACTAAAAAAACGAAACTTCATTAACAGCTAAACCAAACGTTTCCAATGTAAATTTCCACATTTATAGAGTGTAAAAAGGCATCCTAAAGCCTGGGAAGTCATTAATTTGATTGTCCAGTATTTCCCTTATGAGATAATGCCTCACATAGCAAATGTGTACAGTGCGAGCTGAAAATGCATTTTCAGCACTAAAAAACCAAACTTTTATAACAGCTAAACCAAACGTTTCCAATGTAAATTTCCACCTTTATATAGTGTAAAAAGACATCCTGAAGCCTGGGCAGTCATTAATTTGATTGTCCAGTATTTCCCTTATGAGATAATGCCTCACATAGCAAATGTGTACAGCGCGAGCTGAAAATGCATTTACAGCACTAAAAAAACAAACTTTTATAACAGCTAAACTAAACGTTTCCAATGTAAATTTCCACCTTTATATAGTGTAAAAAGACATCCTGAAGCCTGGGCAGTCATTAATTTGATTGTCCAATATTTCCCTTATGAGATAATGCCTCTCATAGCAAATGTGTACAGCGCGAGCTGAAAATGCATTTACGGGACTAAAAACCCAAACTTTTATAACAGCTAAACCAAACGTTTCCAATGTAAATTTCCACCTTTATATAGTGTAGAAAGGCATCTTGAAGCCTGGAAAGTCATTAATTTGATTGTCCAGTATTTCCTTCATGAGATATTGCAACACTTAGAAAAGGTGTACAGCGCCAGCAGACAATGAATTTTCAGCACTAAAAAACGAAACTTCATTAACAGCTAAACCAAACGTTTCCAATGTAAATTTCCACATTTATAGAGTGTAAAAAGGCATCCTGAAGCCTGGGAAGTCATTAATTTGATTGTCCAGTATTTCCCTTATGAGATAATGCCTCACATAGCAAATGTGTACAGTGCGAGCTGAAAATGCATTTTCAGCACTAAAAAACCAAACTTTTATAACAGCTAAACCAAACGTTTCCAATGTAAATTTCCACCTATATATAGTGTAAAAAGACATCCTGAAGCCTGGGCAGTCATTAATTCGATTGTCCAATATTTCCTTTATGAGATAATGCCTCTCATAGCAAATGTGTACAGCGCGAGCTGAAAATGCATTAACAGCACTAAAAAACCAAACTTTTATAACAGCTAAACCAAACGTTTCCAATGTAAATTTTCACCTTTATATAGTGTAAAAAGGCATCCTGAAGCCTGGAAAGTCATTAATTTGATTGTCCAGTATTTCCTTCATGAGATAATGCCTCACATAGCAAATGTGTACAGTGCGAGCTGAAAATGCATTTTCAGCACTAAAAAACCAAACTTTTATAACAGCTAAACCAAACGTTTCCAATGTAAATTCCACCTTTATATAGTGTAAAAAGACATCCTGAAGCCTGGGCAGTCATTAATTTGATTGTCCAATATTTCCCTTATGAGATAATGCCTCTCATAGCAAATGTGTACAGCGCGAGCTGAAAATGCATTTACAGCACTAAAAAACCAAACTTTTATAACAGCTAAACCAAACGTTTCCAATGTAAATTTCCACCTTTATATAGTGTAGAAAGGCATCCTGAAGCCTGGAAAGTCATTAATTTGATTGTCCAGTATTTCCTTCATAAGATATTGCAACACTTAGAAAAAGTGTACAGCGCCAGGAGACAATGAATTTTCAGCACTAAAAAACCGAAACTTCATTAACAGCTAAACTAAACGTTTCCAATGTAAATTTCCACCTTTATATAGTGTAAAAAGACATCCTGAAGCCTGGGCAGCCATTAATTTGATTGTCCAATATTTCCCTTATGAGATAATGCCTCTCATAGCAAATGTGTACAGCGCGAGCTGAAAATGCATTTACAGCACTAAAAAACCAAACTTTTATAACAGCTAAACCAAACGTTTCCAATGTAAATTTCCACCTTTATATAGTGTAAAAAGACATCCTGAAGCCTGGGCAGTCATTAATTTGATTGTCCAGTATTTCCCTTATGAGATAATGCCTCACATAGCAAATGTGTACAGCGCGAGCTGAAAATGCATTTACAGCACTAAAAAAACAAACTTTTATAACAGCTAAACTAAACGTTTCCAATGTAAATTTCCACCTTTATATAGTGTAAAAAGACATCCTGAAGCCTGGGCAGCCATTAATTTGATTGTCCAATATTTCCCTTATGAGATAATGCCTCTCATAGCAAATGTGTACAGCGCGAGCTGAAAATGCATTTACAGTACTAAAAAAACAAACTTTTATAACAGCTAAACCAAACGTTTCCAATGTACATTTCCACCTTTATATAGTGTAGAAAGGCATCCTGAAGCCTGGAAAGTCATTAATTTGATTGTCCAGTATTTCCTTCATGAGATATTGCAACACTTAGAAAAAGTGTACAGCGCCAGCAGACAATGAATTTTCAGCACTAAAAAAACCAAACTTCATTAACAGCTAAACTAAACGTTTCCAATGTAAATTTCCACCTTTATATAGTGTAAAAAGACATCCTGAAGCCTGGGCAGTCATTAATTTGATTGTCCAATATTTCCCTTATGAGATAATGCCTCTCATAGCAAATGTGTACAGCGCGAGCTGAAAATGCATTTACAGCACTAAAAAACCAAACTTTTATAACAGCTAAACCAAACGTTTCCAATGTAAATTTCCACCTTTATATAGTGTAGAAAGGCATCCTGAAGCCTGGAAAGTCATTAATTTGATTGTCCAGTATTTCCTTCATGAGATATTGCAACACTTAGAAAAAGTGTACAGCGCCAGCAGACAATGAATTTTCAGCACTAAAAAAACGAAACTTCATTAACAGCTAAACCAAACGTTTCCAATGTAAATTTCCACATTTATAGAGTGTAAAAAGGCATCCTGAAGCCTGGGAAGTCATTAATTTGATTGTCCAGTATTTCCCTTATGAGATAATGCCTCACATAGCAAATGTGTACAGTGCGAGCTGAAAATGCATTTTCAGCACTAAAAAACCAAACTTTTATAACAGCTAAACCAAACGTTTCCAATGTAAATTCCCACCTTTATATAGTGTAAAAAGACATCCTGAAGCCTGGGCAGTCATTAATTTGATTGTCCAGTATTTCCCTTATGAGATAATGCCTCACATAGCAAATGTGTACAGCGCGAGCTGAAAATGCATTTACAGCACTAAAAAAACAAACTTTTATAACAGCTAAACTAAACGTTTCCAATGTAAATTTCCACCTTTATATAGTGTAAAAAGACATCCTGAAGCCTGGGCAGTCATTAATTTGATTGTCCAATATTTCGCTTATGAGATAATGCCTCTCATAGCAAATGTGTACAGCGCGAGCTGAAAATGCATTTACAGGACTAAAAACCCAAACTTTTATAACAGCTAAACCAAACGTTTCCAATGTAAATTTCCACCTTTATATAGTGTAGAAAGGCATCTTGAAGCCTGGAAAGTCATTAATTTGATTGTCCAGTATTTCCTTCATGAGATATTGCAACACTTAGAAAAGGTGTACAGCGCCAGCAGACAATGAATTTTCAGCACTAAAAAAACGAAACTTCATTAACAGCTAAACCAAACGTTTCCAATGTAAATTTCCACATTTATAGAGTGTAAAAAGGCATCCTGAAAGCCTGGGAAGTCATTAATTTGATTGTCCAGTATTTCCCTTATGAGATAATGCCTCACATAGCAAATGTGTACAGTGCGAGCTGAAAATGCATTTTCAGCACTAAAAAACCAAACTTTTATAACAGCTAAACCAAACGTTTCCAATGTAAATTTCCACCTTTATATAGTGTAAAAAGACATCCTGAAGCCTGGGCAGTCATTAATTCGATTGTCCAATATTTCCTTTATGAGATAATGCCTCTCATTGCAAATGTGTACAGCGCGAGCTGAAAATGCATTTACAGCACTAAAAAACCAAACTTTTATAACAGCTAAACCAAACGTTTCCAATGTAAATTTCCACCTTTATATAGTGTAAAAAGGCATCCTGAAGCCTGGAAAGTCATTAATTTGATTGTCCAGTATTTCCTTCATGAGATAATGCCTCACATAGCAAATGTGTACAGTGCGAGCTGAAAATGCATTTTCAGCACTAAAAAACCAAACTTTTATAACAGCTAAACCAAACGTTTCCAATGTAAATTCCACCTTTATATAGTGTAAAAAGACATCCTGAAGCCTGGGCAGTCATTAATTTGATTGTCCAATATTTCCCTTTTGAGATAATGCCTCTCATAGCAAATGTGTACAGCGCGAGCTGAAAATGCATTTACAGCACTAAAAAACCAAACTTTTATAACAGCTAAACCAAACGTTTCCAATGTAAATTTCCACCTTTATATAGTGTAGAAAGGCATCCTGAAGCCTGGAAAGTCATTAATTTGATTGTCCAGTATTTCCTTCATGAGATATTGCAACACTTAGAAAAAGTGTACAGCGCCAGGAGACAATGAATTTTCAGCACTAAAAAACCGAAACTTCATTAACAGCTAAACTAAACGTTTCCAATGTAAATTTCCACCTTTATATAGTGTAAAAATACATCCTGAAGCCTGGGCAGCCATTAATTTGATTGTCCAATATTTCCCTTATGAGATAATGCCTCTCATAGCAAATGTGTACAGCGCGAGCTGAAAATGCATTTACAGCACTAAAAAACCAAACTTTTATAACAGCTAAACCAAACGTTTCCAATGTAAATTTCCACCTTTATATAGTGTAAAAAGACATCCTGAAGCCTGGGCAGTCATTAATTTGATTGTCCAATATTTCCCTTATGAGATAATGCCTCTCATAGCAAATGTGTACAGCGCGAGCTGAAAATGCATTTACAGCACTAAAAAACCAAACTTTTATAACAGCTAAACCAAACGTTTCCAATGTAAATTTCTACCTTTATATAGTGTAGAAAGGCATCCTGAAGCCTGGAAAGTCATTAATTTGATTGTCCAGTATTTCCTTCATGAGATATTGCAACACTTAGAAAAAGTGTACAGGCCAGCAGACAATGAATTTTCAGCACTAAAAAAACGAAACTTCATTAACAGCTAAACTAAACGTTTCCAATGTAAATTTCCACCTTTATATAGTGTAAAAAGACATCCTGAAGCCTGGGCAGTCATTAATTTGATTGTCCAATATGTCCCTTATGAGATAATGCCTCTCATAGCAAATGTGTACAGCGCGAGCTGAAAATGCATTTACAGCACTAAAAAACCAAACTTTTATAACAGCTAAACCAAACGTTTCCAATGTAAATTTCCACCTTTATATAGTGTAAAAAGACATCCTGAAGCCTGGGCAGTCATTAATTTGATTGTCCAATATTTCCCTTATGAGATAATGCCTCTCATAGCAAATGTGTACAGCGCGAGCTGAAAATGCATTTACAGCACTAAAAAACCAAACTTTTATAACAGCTAAACCAAACGTTTCCAATGTAAATTTCCACCTTTATATAGTGTAGAAAGGCATCCGGAAGCCTGGAAAGTCATTAATTTGATTGTCCAGTATTTCCTTCATGAGATATTGCAACACTTAGAAAAAGTGTACAGCGCCAGCAGACAATGAATTTTCAGCACTAAAAAAACGAAACTTCATTAACAGCTAAACCAAACGTTTCCAATGTAAATTTCCACATTTATAGAGTGTAAAAAGGCATCCTGAAGCCTGGGAAGTAATTAATTTGATTGTCCAGTATTTCCCTTATGAGATAATGCCTCACATAGCAAATGTGTACAGTGCGAGCTGAAAATGCATTTTCAGCACTAAAAAACCAAACTTTTATAACAGCTAAACCAAACGTTTCCAATGTAAATTTCCACCTTTATATAGTGTAAAAAGACATCCTGAAGCCTGGGCAGTCATTAATTTGATTGTCCAGTATTTCCCTTATGAGATAATGCCTCACATAGCAAATGTGTACAGCGCGAGCTGAAAATGCATTTACAGCACTAAAAAAACAAACTTTTATAACAGCTAAACTAAACGTTTCCAATGTAAATTTCCACCTTTATATAGTGTAAAAAGACATCCTGAAGCCTGGGCAGTCATTAATTTGATTGTCCAATATTTCGCTTATGAGATAATGCCTCTCATAGCAAATGTGTACAGCGCGAGCTGAAAATGCATTTACAGGACTAAAAACCCAAACTTTTATAACAGCTAAACCAAACGTTTCCAATGTAAATTTCCACCTTTATATAGTGTAGAAAGGCATCTTGAAGCCTGGAAAGTCATTAATTTGATTGTCCAGTATTTCCTTCATGAGATATTGCAACACTTAGAAAAGGTGTACAGCGCCAGCAGACAATGAATTTTCAGCACTAAAAAAACGAAACTTCATTAACAGCTAAACCAAACGTTTCCAATGTAAATTTCCACATTTATAGAGTGTAAAAAGGCATCCTGAAAGCCTGGGAAGTCATTAATTTGATTGTCCAGTATTTCCCTTATGAGATAATGCCTCACATAGCAAATGTGTACAGTGCGAGCTGAAAATGCATTTTCAGCACTAAAAAACCAAACTTTTATAACAGCTAAACCAAACGTTTCCAATGTAAATTTCCACCTTTATATAGTGTAAAAAGACATCCTGAAGCCTGGGCAGTCATTAATTCGATTGTCCAATATTTCCTTTATGAGATAATGCCTCTCATAGCAAATGTGTACAGCGCGAGCTGAAAATGCATTTACAGCACTAAAAAACCAAACTTTTATAACAGCTAAACCAAACGTTTCCAATGTAAATTTCCACCTTTATATAGTGTAAAAAGGCATCCTGAAGCCTGGAAAGTCATTAATTTGATTGTCCAGTATTTCCTTCATGAGATAATGCCTCACATAGCAAATGTGTACAGTGCGAGCTGAAAATGCATTTTCAGCACTAAAAAACCAAACTTTTATAACAGCTAAACCAAACGTTTCCAATGTAAATTCCACATTTATATAGTGTAAAAAGACATCCTGAAGCCTGGGCAGTCATTAATTTGATTGTCCAATATTTCCCTTTTGAGATAATGCCTCTCATAGCAAATGTGTACAGCGCGAGCTGAAAATGCATTTACAGCACTAAAAAACCAAACTTTTATAACAGCTAAACCAAACGTTTCCAATGTAAATTTCCACCTTTATATAGTGTAAAAAGGCATCCTGAAGCCTGGAAAGTCATTAATTTGATTGTCCAGTATTTCCTTCATGAGATAATGCCTCACATAGCAAATGTGTACAGTGCGAGCTGAAAATGCATTTTCAGCACAAAAAACCAAACTTTTATAACAGCTAAACCAAACGTTTCCAATGTAAATTCCACCTTTATATAGTGTAAAAAGACATCCTGAAGCCTGGGCAGTCATTAATTTGATTGTCCAGTATTTCCCTTATGAGATAATGCCTCACATAGCAAATGTGTACAGTGCGAGCTGAAAATGCATTTTCAGCACTAAAAAAACCAAACTTTTATAACAGCTAAACCAAACGTTTCCAATGTAAATTTCCACCTTTATATAGTGTAAAAAGACATCCTGAAGCCTGGGCAGTCATTAATTTGATTGTCCAATATTTCCCTTATGAGATAATGCCTCTCATAGCAAATGTGTACAGCGCGAGCTGAAAATGCATTTACAGCACTAAAAAACCAAACTTTTATAACAGCTAAACCAAACGTTTCCAATGTAAATTTCCACCTTTATATAGTGTAGAAAGGCATCCTGAAGCCTGGAAAGTCATTAATTTGATTGTCCAGTATTTCCTTCATGAGATATTGCAACACTTAGAAAAAGTGTACAGCGCCAGCAGACAATGAATTTTCAGCACTAAAAAAAACGAAACTTCATTAACAGCTAAACTAAACGTTTCCAATGTAAATTTCCACCTTTATATAGTGTAAAAATACATCCTGATGCCTGGGCAGTCATTAATTTGATTGTCCAATATTTCCCTTATGAGATAATGCCTCTCATAGCAAATGTGTACAGCGCGAGCTGAAAATGCATTTACAGCACTAAAAAACCAAACTTTTATAACAGCTAAACCAAAACTGGGTTTAGCTAGTCAGTAAAACACTCTTTATAGTGTAGCAACGTTAGTAACGCTAAATTCTTACCTAGTTTATGAGACGAGTGCTGTACTTGACTATTTTTTGTAATTTATTATTATTTTTTTTTTTTAATGCTTTATAGAGCAAATTGCACCTATGACAGTTGTTATTACCACAGAAGCCATCTCAAATGGTTGCAAACTCTGAGGGTGACTTTGAACCGGAAGTCCCGCCTCAATCGTCATCTGATTGACAGCGGAATCCTGGAGCCAGAGAAGAGAAAAGAATCAGACACGAAGTTGAAGAAGCGAAAAAAAATAAACATCGAATCTTAAAGTTCTCGCAACGAGGGTGACTGTTGGGGTCTGGAGAAGTGACCGGGAGATGGGGAGCCCCGTATTTTGGTCTTGGTAAGAGGGTAACTCACTTGATGTTGACGAGGGAACCTATGCCGCTATGCTATATACCGTCGTGAGAAAACTACGGCCTGGGGGCCACATGCGGCCCGTTAAACGTTTTAATCCGGCCCGCCGAATTTGAAAAAAAAATAAATAAACCTTGTTAATGTTTTATTTTCAAAATAGTGTGGTTTTTCAAAGACAAGCTTTTGTTCACTTTCATTTAAAATTAAATGTATTTTTTTTCTCAGATGAGATGAGGTTACCAAAACACTCCATCCATCTGCTCCTGGTCCAGCCCCTCTGTCAAATTTTAGAACCCATTGTGGCCCGCCAATAAAAAAGTTTTCCCACCCCTGCTATATACTATAAACTATGTTAATGTCGTCAGGCCATTATAGAGTATTTCTTCTGACATTTTGAAGGAGAAATAATACTCAACGTTTTATTTTTTTATGATGTTTGAGGCATTCTGACTGAAATACAGTTAAATTGAGGTTACCAGTAGTCATTTCCATTACCTGTAAATGTAAATTAGAATGTAACTTACTACAGTGAACCCTCGGTTATCGCGGTTAATGGGGACCGAGACCACCCGCGAAAACTGAAAATCCGCGAAGTAGCGGCGCACCTTCAAAAATGCTTAAAAAAAAAAAGTGCGAAGTAGCGGCGCACCTTCAAAAATGCTTAAAAAAAAAAAGTGCGAAGTAGCGGCGCACCTTCAAAAATGCTTAAAAAAATAAATAAATAAAATAATATATATATATATATATATATATATATATATATATATATACGGGTAGAGAGAGAGAGGGTGAAATTCATGTTATAACAAAAAAAAAAATTATTAAAACATTTTTTTATTCCCCAGCCATTATTTTTGTATTTATTCAATTACTTCTTTTTGTATTTATTTAATTACTTCGACTTTTACCTGCTGGTACGCCGTCCGGTGTGCCCTGGCATTCTTCATTTATTTATTCATTTATTCATTCATAACTGACAGCCTCGCGCTCCGCTCATGCCCGGGCGGAAGGTGTTCCTCTTCGGCTTAACAACCACGCACGCCGGCCGGTCTCCTCCGGAGCTCTCGCACGGTCCCGAACGGAGCGAAATGTCGCCCCGCTAGTGCCCGGGCGGAAGTTGTTCCTCTTCGGCTTAACTGCCACGCACGCTGGCCGGAGCTCTGGTACGGTCCGAACCGCGCGAAACGTCGCCCCAAATCGTGCCCGGGGGAACGTGCTCTTCTTTGTCCACTCTCCTCTTCGCCCACGTTCTTCTTCGGCGCACGCCGGCCGTCTAACCACTCCAGCGCCCCGTCGTGCCGCTCGGCGAAACTACAATGCCCCCGAATATTTTTTAGACCCGCGAAGCACTGAACCCGCGAAAGGTGAACCGCGAAGTAGCGAGGGTTCACTGTATTGCAGCCAGATACCTATAAAATGTCATTTAATTTGCACTGTTTTGATTGCCACTGTTTTGCTCATTGAACAACAAATGAAAAGATGAATCATACACAGTGTTTGTAAAGATAATTGTCAATGTTTTATTAAATGAAATTCCAATGTAAAATTGTGTAATATTGTGTTATATAATGGGTCTACAACATACATTTCTCACAGACAAGTAGAGCTTTTTCTCATGAAATGTGTTGAAAAAAAACTAACATTTGAACATTGTTTTGCGTTACAACATCCGTGTTTACTGGTCATAAATTATTAACTTAAGTTTAATATACACTACACGAGCTGGGTAGCCACCACGCCTCAACCACCATAACAAGTTCGCTAACCCTTTAAGTCGAACGAGGTAGCTAACATATCGGGTTCAATTTGTACCAAAAATATGCTGTTGTGCCTTGTGTCTCTGTATATGTCGTCATGACGTGTCATTTGACAAAGCCTTGTGTCGATGTTAGTTGTCGATGTAACAGTCTTTGTTAGATGTCAATGTATGTCTATGTTAGATCTCAATGTGTCGATGTTAGATGTCAATCTATGTGTCTATATTAGATGTGTTTATGTTAGATGTCTATGTAAATGTTTGTTAGATGTCGATGTGTGTAAGATGTCTATGTAAAGGTTGGTTAGATGTCGATGTCTATGTAAATGTTTATGATGGATGTCGATGTGTCTGTTAGATGTCCGTGTTTGTTAGATGTGATTGTAATGGTTTATGTTATAGACGTCAATGTAAGTGTCAATGTTAGATGCCCATGCATGTTTGTTAGATGTCGATATATGTGTCATTGTTACATTTCAACGTAAATGTTGTTCGTGCAAGTTTCCAGTCCTCCAGCCACGTGACATCATGCGCGTCAAAGTGATAACTCGTACATTTCACGGAGGGAAAAAAAACAGACACCATTGGTAGTTTTGACCGGGAAAAAAAAATCATTTATTTTTTTCGAACACCTCATGTCTCTTTCAGCGTAAGAATAAACATGACACGACCAAAATAAAATATACCAACACAGGCAAATATTTAAGGAGCACTCAAGAGATACACTTCAGCTCATTTAATCCCACCTATTTTTACTAACGCAAACCCTTCAATTCTAGCGCCCACAGAATAGTGTGCTATAATGCTATAAAAATATGGAGCCTTTACCTGACAGCGTTTGAATATAACTGAATTCCCATTGCTCACGAAAAACTGAGAAACTAAGAACAAACATTTCAAGCACAAGCTTGACTTGACTTCAACAGTTCTATTTTTTCTTTTGTGACAGCTAAGACATCAAAATAATGCTTTCCTTCTATAAAATAAAAACAGCATGACAAAAGGTGCTGAAATAAACTATATACGGAAGTGCGTGAGTGACAGTGTGTGCATGTGTTTTTGCAACGCATGTGTACACCCCGCCATACAAATTACACAATTCGTTGGGTATGTGGTATACACTTAAAAACAATTGCCTTGGAGCAAGTGAACACAACACGTCTCACACTGTATACATGCTGTAGAAGGGCTGGGCGATATGACCTCAAATCAATATCGCGAGAAATCGAGCAATTTTACCTCGATAACGATAAATGCACAATAAATTCCCACGTGGACTAAAATCAAAATAAATGCAGGAATTGCATATTGACTGTTTTTTTTATTGACCAACTGGTACACTTTACTTTCAATGAAAAATAAAAGTACAAAAATCATTTGTATGAACATTCCAAATAGCTTGCAGGGTTCGCGGTTAACTTTAAAAACTGCTTGCCCATAGGGCAAGTGCCACTAAAATTTGCCTTGCCCGAGTGGCCAAATTACTTGCCCGACTTGGGCAAGTGACAATTTTTTTTCTCTAAGAATAAAATGTTTATGGTTGTAAAATGTGCGCCACAAATGTAAATAAACATATAATCTGATAAGCATAAATTAATCTTGTTTTCATCGTCAACCATGAAACCCTACTCACAAGAGCAAATGTATCATCCTGTGCAGTTATTGAAAATGTTAATTGTAGTTTTAATAATTAACAAATCTGCATGTTAAATTGGGAAAATGATATTACAGCAATCCAGATGATCAATTTTAAGTCCAGGAGAGCGTATTAATTGAGGAATCACATGAGTAAATTATGAGTGTGGCAAATTTGTGTATTCCTTTAAGACCAGTGCCTGTGGTGCTGCCTCCATAAGTTTCATAGCATAAACAGAACACAGTCACTGACACTATGTCAGGTCACATCATGGAGCTAATGAATTAACAGCCAATAATCAAATATTACTCCCTTCCTTACTCACAACTGAATTGTCTACTTAAAAATATTCGAGCTATTTTAGTCATGTCAGAGGAATCCGAAATGTTCGGATTTGAACGAACTCGTCGCCAATTTTCGGCCAAAATATCGTAGGTTTTTGTTGTGTTTTTCAAACTTCAAATGAGGATGCTACGACAGCGAGTTCCAATACTGCGGGATTTATTGACGTCCACTTTAACTCGACATTCACTGAACTAACTGATCCCCGTAGCGCCCGCCCATTGCCCCCGATAAGGCCAATGGACCATACCAAAACATAAGGGGTTGTCTGGGTTAAACCATCACCATACAGTGCACACAAACAGATCACACCACCGTTTTCGTCAAAATTAAAGATATTTGGCTGCTTTAAAAAATGCTTGCCCGGTCGGGCAAGTTGCCCATAATTTTACCTTGCCCGTGGCCAAATTTCACTTGCCCCGGGCAATCGGGAAGCGGTTAACCGCGAACCCTGAGCTTGCTTTGCATGACTTGAACAATGTCACAAAGAAAAAGGGTACCTCTTGCGAAATCTTTTTCTGCAAATAGATTGCGCCAAGATGCTCTCATGATGTAAATAATGGCAAATAAAAAAACGCTAAATAAAATGAAAGAAAATGTCAATGCAAGCCAAATAAACAAGTGGGTATTATCGGGGAAAATGTGCCGTCTCGAGTACTCTGCTGCGCAGTCGCCACTTGTCATCTATGTAATGCACAGTTAGGCTCAATCAGGGATCCATGTTGCGACCCGACCACAAGTCGGATGTAGATGCAAAATGCTTGACATGTCTAAGCTCCCGGCCCGATGTAGTCCATATCGGGAAATACGGCTTTCATGAAGCGTTTAAATCCTGTGCGCGCCACGTAACTAGAGGAGCTTTATCTTTAGCTATGTGCTAAGCTATCGCGTCCACCTCTGAGACGTTCTCTCGTATGGTGTCGCCTCCGTTCATGGGCTGTTGTCACTTGTCGAACCTTGCTTCTCACTTTGAACTTTCAGCACAGCATGGTTGTGTTGTGGGTGGTGAGAAAGCTTCTGGATTTGAATCGCCAGCAACGAGAGCGACAGACGGGTGGAGTCACATGACTAGAGGCGCTGTAGCGGTCTTAAAGGGGCATGAACATTGCCGCAGACAAAAGGCTTTTCTTTTTTTATTCATCGAATTTACCGACATGGGCAAAATGATTTCGGTCATTGTAATAAATTTCGGTAACGGTAAATTTTCGGTTTATCGCCCAGCCCTATGCTGTAGCATGGCTTTTTTTGCCGTGGGTGTCAAATATTTTACTTTGTTTTCAGAGTGCTTACAGACCTCTTGGTTTTGCCTCAAAATAATTGTCTGCAAAGCAGTCTGTGCCATCCGCATCATTGATGTGCAGGAGTAGCTTGTTGGTAATAAATAGCTGCAAGAAGTCCGCTGTTTGCCGCAGCATCCAGTGGTCCAGCGCTCGCAGTGAAAGTCTTGTCTGGCAGCCCGAACCATCCCCAAACATTTCGAGATGCACGCCCACTAAATTCCAGAAATATAAACATGGACAAACTTGACATTCTTCCAGATTCTGTCTCTTTGCATTGTTTTGAAGTTACTCCTGCAACTTTTCCACTTCTTCGATCCTCCCCATTGTCTGAAAAAGAAGTGTATATTTTGATTTGAAATAATGACCTCAACATACCAATACATTTGTTTATCATCTGAACTGGATTATTTTGAAACAACATTTGGGTTGGACATCTGGGATTTGTTGTTGTGTATATTCAGAGTAATCCTTTTCTTGTATATAGCTAAAGCAATAGTCGCTGGCCTTGAAAATGGGTACAAGACTTGACCAAATTAACATGCCATAAGGTCTAATTTGCCCCTTCTCTACCACAACTGATTTAGAGGCCATTAGTAACAGATTTGAGAAGACCACTTTTAAAGATATGAAGCCAGAGCTCGGCACCGGACCCATTTTAATTATTTATTATAATTTTAATGTATTATTGAGCAAATGACACAATATGTCAGTAGTGATTACCACAGAAGTCATGTCAAAATAGTGCAAATTCTGAGGTCGACTTCAAATCAGACAGGCGGAGACGAGCGCCAGAGAAGAGATGAGAATCAGAAGAGATGTTGAAGAAGCTAATAACAAAAAAAACAAAAAAACACATCAAATCTCCATGTAGTAGCAACGGGGATGGCTCATGGGGTCAGGAGAAGTGAGCGGGAGATGGGGAGTATGAGGTGCCGTTGGGGACAAAAGTCAGGAATCGCTTCACACTTCTGAAATGCACTCTTACACACCAGTGAAATTGTTGTTGCTCATGCATACTTATGAAACGCTATCATACATACGAGTGAAACGCTCTCATACACACTAGTGAAATAGTTGTTGCTCATACACTCGTCAAATGCGCTCATACACATAGGTGAAACATTCTCATACACACCAGTGAAAGGCGCTCAGGCACAATTGTGAAATTATTGTTATTCATAAATACAACTGAAACATGCTCATGCCCATACACGAGTGAAATGCTTTCATACAAACACCCACACTGTTGAAAATGCTGTCATGAACACAAGATCGCTTACAAATACTAAAATGTAAAAATTAATCATTTATTTAGCAGGGATGCATGGTGGGCGACTTGTTAGCACGATGGTCTCACAATGCAGAGGTCGCGGGATTGATTCCGGCTTTCCTGTTTGGAGTTTGCATGTTTCCCACACGCCTGCGTGGGTTCTCCGGTTTCCTCCCACATTCCAAACACATGCATGGCAGGTTGTTTGGACACCCTAAATTGGTGTGAGTGTGAGCGCGGATGGTTGTTTGTCTTTGTGTGACCTGCGATTGGCTGGCAACCAGTTTAGGGTGTACCCCACCTACTGCCCCAAGATAGCTGGGATAGGCTCCAGCACCCCCCGCAACCCTTGTGAGGAGAAGCCGTATAGATAATGGATGGTGGGATGGCATTCATAATGGACGGCCGCCACGGTGGGCGACTTGTGAGCACGATGGTCTCACAATGCAGAGGTTGTGGGATCGATTCCGGCTCCGGCCTTCCTGTGTAGAGTTTGCATGTTCTCCCAAGCCTGCGTAGTTTTCTCTGAGTTCGCCAGTTTCCTCGCACATTGCAAAAACATGCATCCATTTACTCTGATGCCAATGTTTTCTGTACCTTATGGCAGATTTTTCTCTTTGCCGAAGACTATTAGCACTTGTAGAGCGAGGACCTGTGCCACAGTCGTCAACTGCACCCTAAAATCTGATCATTTTGTATTTTAGACATTACACACTACACAGTTAAAGATGGTCCAAAGAAGAAAAATGGATTAATGTATTTCAACTTACATAATACTCTTTAAAGAGCTGACCAGCTCATTCCCAGAGGTACGTATTGGGGCGTATTGGTCGTCTTTACAGAAGACTCCAGGAGGTAACTCAGGTTTGACCTTCAGCCACAACAGAGTGTTGGGTGTGAGTGCTTCCAAGTCGTTGAGGTCGGAAGATGTCCTTGTGATAGGCCTGCTGTTTATAACTGCTTCAGCCTCACCAAGCAAGGTATATTGACTTTCTTCACCCGAAATTTGTTCTTTTACAGTGACATTCAGGATTTTTCTCACAGACCAAATAAGTCGCTCACAGCTTCCTCCGTGGTGGGAACCTGCTGGGGGATTGCTATGCCACTGAATACCTTTTTGCAGCAAGTGTTTCTCGATTTACTTAGTGTTCCATTCTTTGATTGATTTCTTCATTTCACTGTCAGCTGATCTAAAGTTGGTTCCGTTATCAGAATACATCTCTCTCACTTGTCCTCTTCTGACAAGAAATCTTCGGATTGCGTTGAGACAAGCATCTGTGTCACGTGAAGATGCAATTTCCAGATGTACGGCTCGTACAGCGAGACATGTAAAAATCACGCCGTATCTCTTTACTTGTCCTCTAACCCTACTTACTTAGAATGGACCAAAATAATCAACGCCAATTCTCTTGAAAGGCGGATCGTCAGGTAGCACTCTTCTGATGACTCTAGCAGCTCGAGGTATCCAAAACTGTTGATGCAGATTAGCCATCATGTGGTTCCTTCCAGCGTGAGCTGTAATCTCATGAATGTATCTCAGGACTAGCTTTGTGTTATGTGAATCCTTGGCAAGATGGCTTGCTGTTTTGCTGTTTCAGGCATGGCTGCGTGGCTCAACTGTCCACCAACCCTCATGACACCATCTTGAAGTACTATATTGAACTTGTAAAGTGGGCTACTTTTCTTCACCCTTTTTTGTTTTTCAAATATGGCTAAATCTTTTTTGAAACTTCGCCTTTGACAGTATTTCACAAGTTCTCTTTCTGCTTTATCCAAGTCGTCGCAGGTCAAATACTTTCCTTTGACAGTTCTCTTGAATAAATTCATCTTGCCTTCTTCACCTAATGTGATTAACTCCTTTCTATTTTCCTTTACTCTGTCAGTAAGTCTTTCAGCTTTAGAAACCAGGCTACGGCCTGCTTCAATGCTGTCCAAGACGAATAATGGTTCATCCACTGGCCCAGAGAATCTTTGGGCTACAGTGACTGAATTACATGCACTTGAGTCACTCATTTGACCTCCAGGTCATTAATTGGTAATTTGAAGTGGTTTTTGTGTTTAACTAAATTCCTGGACACTGCCTGATTTTTTTCAGAGCTGTACAACCACTAGAAAGGGTGGTTCCCACAATGTGAGTTTTGCTCAGGTGGCCCAACAATGTCACAAAAACAAGTAGGGGTGTGTGTGTGTGTTTGTATAAGCTACATGTTGGGGACCAACATCGGACAGCACACCCACTGTAGGGGACCAAAATTTTTGTGGGGACCAAAAATCTGGGCCCCACAAAAAAGAGCATTGAATTCAGTGATAAGAAGCTCAGGGGGAGGTCCTGTCAAAGTTTCAGGGCTTCCCAGGAAGGTCACAAAAACAAGACGAGTGTGCTAGAAATGTGTGTGCGGAAAAATTACTCAGGATCGCTGTCTAGTGGTCGGTCCCGGTACTGCACTTACGCACACTTCACACACTCGGCTGGTCTGCGCATGTGCAGGACAGTCTGCTTTATGTCAGGCAGCCACCCTCCCCTCCCCCACAGCCCAACCCGAAAAATTGAGATGTTAGTTAAGTATTTATTCCTATTATTGAGTGAGATTACATATTTTTACTTGGCAGCTGGCACAACAGCTAAGCTTGGAGCACAGTTATTGCAAAATAAAATAAATAAACAGTAACAACAATAAACGATTGTTAATATTGTTATACTTTATAGCGTAACCTATTTATACTAATTTTCTGTATGCAATTTCAAGTGCAACTAATATAGTTGTGCATATAGATAGCCACCAAACTCCATACATTAGATAAAAATAAGAGCCACGATGTTAACCAATTAACAGTTCAAGAAAAAAGCAGACATCCAAGAACTTGCTTTGTTACTTTTGCGTGGCCAGAACTACAAACCCCAAAGCAGAGCAAACCCAAAACATCAGAGAAAGTACAATACTTTTGTCAAGGAGTGGTGCTGCTGCTTTGCGATCGCTGCCACCATAGTGAACGCGCTCCCACATTCGTGCACACGCACACATGCCACACACCTGTTTTCCACGTCCTGTCAGTCCACTCCGTCGGTCCGCATTTATTTCGTTGGTCAGCCATCACGGTTGGGTGCGCACTAGATCGCTGTTAAACCATCTTCTACGCCACAGTCCTCGTGTTCAACAAACATTTCTCCCGAATTCGCCTACCATGCACAACTCTCCACTTTCAAACCGAGCGCCGCTGTTACTTCCGGGTTTTTAGCGCCAAGCACTTGACGCTAGCGTGTGACGTCATGGCGAAATACTAGGTTTTAAAATAAAAATTTTCTTTTTTTTGTACAGTCTAAGTGCATGGGGTTATGATAGATCGAATGAGTATACCTTTATGTACTCACTAACATTTATGTTGATCATAAAATGTTGTTTTGATGAAGAAAACTGTTATTTTTTAGAATCAATTGGCTTAGGGCACTTGGGCAAACTACGGCCCGGGGGCCACTTGTGGCCCGTTAAACGTTTCAATCCAGCCCCCCAAACTTGAAAAAAATTAAATGAATAAGCCTTGTTAATGGTTTATTTTCTAAATACTGTGGTTTTTCAAAGACATATATATTGTTGTAATGCTTTTGTTCACTTTCGTTTAAAATTAAATGTATTTTAGGACTCATTGTGCCCCCCCCCTCCCAATCAAAAAGTTTGCCCATCCCTGGCATAGTGGATGGGCCGAGGAGTTTAAAAGGCACACATCATGCATTTTTCAGTCAGTTTTAGCCAGGGCTTGGTATGGGGAAGACCAGCTGGTTTACATGTAATCATTAAATTTTCCCAAGTTTTATTTAAGTTAATTGGACAAAACAAAAAAACGCAATATTCTTCTGCCAGAGAGTATGTAATATTCTTCTGCCATTTTATTGTAGAGGGCCATTTTGAGCCCCTAACAATATTATTCAACCAAGAGATCATGAGTCGTCGCCCACTTACTTTCTGAAGTCAGCTGGGATGTCACGGCTGTGAGCCTCGTGAGGATAAAGTGGTTCAGATGGAAAAGTAGGACTAAGGGCTTTTTCTCAGGTTTCCATGCGCAAATCCATGTATATTAGGTTAATTGGAGACTCTAAATTCTCTACTCATCAAATGACATTCGTGACCCTGATGGATAGATAAAATAGATTATTAATCTGCCATGGGAAGTCCAAGGTGTCTGGTAGAAAGAAATGCATTCATACACTCATTACACAGTCAACCAAGCAAAGACACAAAGCCTAGGGCAGGGGCGGGCAAACTTTTTGATTGGAGGACCACAATGGGTTCTAAAATATGACAGAGGGGCCGGACCAGGAGCAGATGGATGGAGTGTTTTGGAAACCTCACCTCATCTGAGAAAAAAAATACATTTAATTTTAAATGAAAGTGAATAAAAGCATTCCAACAATAATATTTGTCTTTGAAAACCACAGTGTTTAGAAAATAAAACATTAACAAGGTTTATTCATTAAATTTTTTTCAAGTTCGGCGGCCCGGATTAAAACTTAACGGGCCGCATGTGGCCCCCGGGCCGTAGTTTGCCCTCGCCTGGCCTAGGGCATAAACACATACATGTAATATCCAATCCGCTTATTCTCACAAGGATAGCGTGCTGGAGCCTACCCAGCTGTCAACGGACAGTAGGCGGGGCACACCCTGAAGTGGTTGCCAGCCAATCGCAGGGCACGCAAAGACGAACAACCATCTGCGCTCAAACTCACTCACAAATGCAACCTCCACACAGGAAAGCTGGGTCCCGGGATCGAACCCTGCACCTTGGGACTGCGAGCCGGATGTCCTAACCAGTCTTAACTCATTAAATACCAGCCATTTTCACTGGAGCAACCCGCTCAATCCCAGCGTTTTCCTGGGTTTTGACTAATATTGCAAGGCCCACAGAATATAGTATTCTAATGCTATATAGACATGGAGCACACCCGAAGAAAGATGAGACTCTCTTCTTTCAACAGAAAAAAATGTTTGTTCCTATCTTTTTCCATTCTTGAGCAATCGGCATTTGAAAATAGCTAAATTTCATGAAAACTCCAATCCCTGGGGAAAAAACTGAGAAAATGAGCTTTTTGTAAACTGATGCATTTTGACCATAATTTGAATTTTGACACTATTATTTATGGCTTTTATGACACCTCTAACATCTAAATAATGCATGCCTTCTATAAAATAACAAAAAAAAGCACAAAAAATGTTTTTGATAAAATAAATTTATTTGCACATAACACTAAACGACTGAACTGTTGAACTATGTACAAAAATGAAATACATCAGTGTCATACATACTTTTTTTTTGTGTGATATAAAATAAAACAGTTGCCTTGATGCAAGGGCACACAACATAGTTCACACCACATTCTTGTTTCACTCCGTTTGCCTTTGCACAAACAGACCCGACACTTTCGTTGTGGTCTGGCTTTGCTGGTCCGTGGAAAATAGGCGAGCTTGTGTTTGTCCACTGGGGTTTGTGTGAAAATAATTGTCTGGGAAGTGATTGCTGGCATCCGCGATGTGCTGCAGAAGCTCATCCGTGAGAAACAGCTGCAGGAAATCAGCTGGCTCCTCAGACTCCAAATGGGCAGCGGCATTCAGTGGTCCAGGTGTTGCTGTAAAGTCGATTTTCCTCGGTTGCCATCCAGTGTGACGCCATCCGGAACCACTGCTTCCTGATGCACAACCTGTAAATTACAGAAATACAAACAATTGGAAATATATATTTATTGCTGCATTTTATTGCTGGCGTGTGAAGTTTCATATTATAATTTACCTTTCTTTACACCAACAAGACGAGGAGGAACTTTCTTGCCGCGGGATGCACAATCTGTGAATTTTAGAAAGTATGCATGATTACCACACCATTCAGTATTGTTGTTTCCTCGTCGGGGAGGAGATGCGCTCGCGCGTAACTGCACATTTACGCGACATTTTCTGCCCGCAAGATGCATGATATGTACAATAAAAGCATGAGGGCTAAAACCACATGTTCAATGGTAACTTGCGAGCGTTTACTTCCTCGTCGGCGAGGACTTACGCTCGCGTGTAATTGTGCAATAGGCGCCCGGACGAGAAAGTCAGCGAGCAAGCTTGCGTCTAACTGCACATTTACGCGACATTTTCTGCCCGCAAGATGCATGATATGTACAATAAAAGCATGAGGGCTAAAACCACATGTTTAATGGTAACTTGCGAGCGTTTACTTCCTCGTCGGCGAGGACTTACGCTCGCGTGTAATTGTGCAATAGAGGCGGCCGGATGAGGAAGTCAGCGAGCAAGCTCGCGTCTAACTGCACATTTACGCGACATTTTCTGCCCGCAAGATGCATGATATGTACAATAAAAGCATGAGGGGTAAAACCACATGTTCAATGGTAACTTGCGAGCGCTTACCTCCTCGTTCGGGGGGATCTGGTGAGGACTCTCAGCTGCTTTGGCTATTGTCCGAAGGCAGGCGATGCAGGCCGCAAGGCACGCGCACCCTCTTTAGACGCCGTTTTGTTGTGACGACGACGAAGCGTCATCATCTCAACCAAAGCGTCTCCATCGCCTTGATGCTTTTAGGAAGCTTTTTTTTAAAAAAAAAGCATTCCTCGATCGTCATTTGCTTGGAGGATTTCATTGCTAACGCTACTAATGCGACTGCTGCTAGTGCTGCCGATGCTGCTGCTACCCACGCTGCTCTCCACACTTATAAGTCTACCCCAGGATCCCGCCCCCCCATTTGTACCTCTGGCGCAGATTCAAGGCGGATCTTTTGCACCTCTGCCCCCTGCTGGGTGATTTTTACATGATTCACAATGCGGACAAGGCTGATTCTCAGTCAGAGGTTGCATCAGACCCTTATGTACACTATGACGTAAAAAAGACAGGAAACGTACTTATACGTCTTTGGTAGAGGGCGCCATTGCATTAAAAGACGTCTTTGTACGTCTAAGGGAGTAAATGAGTTGAACAAAGTACAGGGTCCTTCACCTGACTACAGATGATCTTCTGGGGACTTTATTTGGTTTTAATCACTTTTGGGGTCTGTATCTATGCACACTCCCTGGTTTTGCTACCTTCCCGGGTACCACATACACACTGCTTAGTTTCTCTGCCTTCGTGGGTACCACATACATATTGCTTGGTTTCTCTGCCTTCCTGGGTACGACATACACACTGCCTGGTTTTGCTACCTTCCTGGGTACCAGTCACACAAACGTCAGACGACTCAGCACATACCGA